>NC_086153.1:2812500-3017500 GCF_035149785.1 Candoia aspera
CAGAGAGGTCAGTTTGAAGGCAGAGGCCAGTATTAGTTGGTCTGGAGTTGCAATGCTGACTGCAGTCAGGAAATCAGAAGACGCTTAATCCTTGGGAGAAGAGCAATGACAAATCTCGATAAAATAGTTAAGAGCAGAGACATCACACTGACCACAAAGGTCCGCATAGTTAAAGCAATGGTGTTCCCCGTAGTAACATATGGCTGCGAGAGCTGGACCATAAGGAAGGCTGAGCGAAGGAAGATGGATGCTTTGGAACTGTGGTGTTGGAGGAAAATTCTGGGAGTGCCTTGGACTGCAAGAAGATCGAACCAGTCCATCCTCCAGGAAATAAAGCCAGACTGCTCACTTGAGGGAACGGTATTAAAGGCAGAACTGAAATACTTTGGCCACACAATGAGAAGGCAGGACACCTTGGAGAAGATGCTGATGCTGGGGAGAGTGGAGGGCAAAAGGAAGAGGGGCCGACCAAGGGCAAGGTGGATGGATGATATTCTAGAGGTGACGGACTTGTCCCTGGGGGAGCTGGGGGTGTTGACGACCGGCAGGAAGCTCTGGCGTGGGCTGGTACACGAAGTCACGAAGAGTCGGAAGTGACTAAACGAATAAACAACACAATGTCCTGCTATCCATACAGTGCTTGCCCTACTGTAGTAAATGTCCTAGGTGCTTCTTCCCTAGCCACACGACTGACCCAACCTCATAATCAGTCTTCAGACTGACTGAGCGAAGGCCAAAGGGGCCCCTTCTGATTTGAAGAACAGGGTTTCTCAACCTGGGCAACCTGAAGATGGGTGGACTTCAACTCCCAGAATTCTTCAGCCAGCATGCTGAGTTGATCTCAAAGTTACTGAGGTTGAGAAACACTATCCTAACACTATTGCTGGTTAGAAGTCCAAAAAAGATGATCCAACTACAGGTAGTCCTTGACTTACGACCATTCATTTAGCGACCGTTCAAAGTTACGATGGCGCTGAAAAAAGTGACTTACAACTGGTCCTTGAACTTATGACTGCTGCAGCGTCCCTGTGGTCACATGTTCAAAATTCAGGCACTTGGCAACCAGCATGTATCTATGACGGTTGCAGTGTCCCGCGGTCACATAATTGTCGTTTGCGACCTTCCCAGCTGGCTTCTGACAAGCAGAGTCAGTGGAGGAAGCCAGATTCGCTTAACAACCGTGGCAGAAAAGTGTAAAATCGGGTGTGACTCACTTAACGATTGCCCTGCTTAGCAATGGAACTTTCAGCCCCAACTGTGATCATAAGTTGAGGGCCACCTGTATTCTTCTTCTATGTTGGCAAAGGAGAGACTTTGCAGGGGGAGTCAAAAAAGTCAAGATGGCCATGCAGTCAAAGCGCTATGCCTGCCATCCATGTCAAAAAGGGACGTTGATTGCATGTTGTGACATCCATCTTGACTCTTTGGACCCCCTCCCCACGATCACCCCACCTCTATTTTTGTTTTTGTTTTATTTTCAATCCTGCCCATACAGAGCTCATGAAAAATGCACCTCCGTTTCTCTCCCTCCCAAAATCACCGCTCTCCTTTTCCTTCTCTCCTCCGGCCCCTGCAGGTTTGTCCAGTCGCTTGCCATCCTGGCCTCGTCCGTGATGTACTTTGCCAAGCTGGAAGACTACGTGCTGCCCATGGTGTTCGCCTTGCTTTTGGGCTGGGTGAACATGCTGTACTACACCCGAGGTCTTCAGCAGACGGGAATCTATATCGTGATGATCCAGAAGGTAGATCACCGAGCCGGAGCTTCTGTTCCCCAATATTGGAATACCTCTGATTTCACAGGGCAGCTCTGACCCTAAATGCAGCTTATCAATTACAGCTCGTCCTCGCTTAGCAACCACAACTCAGTCGTTAAGTGAAGTGGTCACTAAGTGAAACACCACAATTTTATGATCTGGCTTCTGCTTTCCTTGGCTTTACAGACCTGTGAAGGTCGTAAAGGCAAGGATTGGTTGCAGAGTTACTTCTTCCTTGCCGTCATAACTGCGAATGGTGAATTTCATAAATCAAGATGCTTTCGGGACATGTTTTTAAAGCGCAATCCAATCCATCTTCCAAAATCTCAAAGATCCCAACCTTCCTTTTTTCAGGATGGCACATCTCTTCCCAGAATACAGTTCTAACTGAGAATAAAACTAAGCATTAATAAATGCAGGGATTAATAAATGCAAGTCCTTTTCCTTCACTTTTATTATCATCAGATAAACTAAGACTTCTGTTGGTGGGAAAACAGCTCTGCAAAAAAAATACTATACTGAATCAGCAAATAGTTTCATAAAAGACTCTGATTAATGTAGTTCCATCAATATCATCTGTAGAAACTCTGTTCTCCTTAAGTTAAAAAAAAAAGTTAAGATACCCTTAAGAGAAATGTAACTCATAGTGACTTTACGGAGGTGTTTTGGGGGAAACAATATGAAAGTGGTTTGCACAGCCATGTTCTAAAATTTTCCTTAATTTTCTGGCCAGGGATCTCCTGGTGGTCTTCCATCCCTGCAAAGCCTTTTTTTCCCTAGATGACACAGTCCACGTTTAGAACATGAGGCTTCTTGTTTGTTAATTATACTGTTATATATAGTAAGAAGCCCATATACATATTGGATTCAGGTGAAGAGAAGGCCTTTCAAACCCATTTTACCATGCTCGGTGAAAGAAATCCAGAACTAGAATGCACCAACATAGAATCCAGTTACTCAAATGTATTAAAAGGAAAAGGTGGATCTTGGAAAATGGATCAGTGTACTTTAGCACCCTGTTTATCAGTAAGAACATTAAGGCAGGGCCCCAGTGATGTCGTAGATCCTCTTTCTGACTGTCTCTTGCTGCAGAGGAAACCAGACGATCCAATCAGGAATGCACAGATGTTCCTCTCCTGCAACGGTTTGCAAACCAATATTTGGAGAATTACATTAATGGTGCAGGGACAGCTCTGCGCTATCCTGTCTTTTATTCCCCCACCTTGGCTTCTGCTGACCCAAGATTAGTCGCCTGTCTCAGGCAAAGGACTTGAATAACCTACACCAGTGTTTCTCAGACTTGGCACCTTTAAGATGGTTGGACTTCAACTCCCAGACTTCAACTTTCCCATGCTGGCTGGGGAATTCTGGGAGTTGAAGTCCACCCATCTTAAAGGTCCCAAGTCCGAAAAACACCGACCTACACACTGTTTCTCATTCTTATCCCAGGCTATCTTGAGGGACCTTCTGCATTTCCTGATGGTTTATGTGATCTTCCTCTTTGGTTTTGCGACAGGTGAGTGTCGTGGTGGGGGGAGGAAGGGGGGAGCGTAGCCAAGTTAAGCTCTTCTCAGGCAAGAAGACTTGCAGATTGCCACAAGAGCAGGAGGTAGCCAAAGAAAGGTCCTCATCTTGGTGTCCTTGGTTGATGGTCAAGCAAGCGATGGTCAAGCAGGTTTGTTTGGAACTCCGACAGCCCCGTCTCTGACCGCTAGGCTGGGATTTATAATAGGAAAGGCTTCTGCTGCAGGAGTACCTTCAAAAGGGGCGAGCAGATTTCAGTTTTGTGGCAGACAAAAGGTCCACCGGCTGAAGCCAGGTGGGAAATAAGGACTCAGGCTGAAGGACACGCAGAGAAGAATTGGAGATCAGGAACCAGGAACAAGCTTGTCTGCCAAAATCGGCATGTGGCTTTTATTCATTCATTCATTCATTCACTCATTCAGTTTCAATTTCCTCTGAGCATTCGTTGACGGCCACATGATGTCAAACAGCCTTTTAGATGTTCTACTGTCCAGCTGTTGGGAGTCCAGATTTTCGGTATCTTGATGGAAATAAGAATCTAATAAGATCAGTTTAATGAAGGATGATGCATCCAAGATCTTCTAGCCCATGCTGGCTGGAGAATTCTGGGAGCTGCAGTCCACCCATCTTAAAGTTCCCACGGTTGAGAAACACTGTTCTAGCCAATTTGGGCCTCAGGTCCAACTACCCTTAAACCAAGAACATTCCAGAAAGGTTGCAGGAAGGAGCTGTTGAAATTTCCAATGACTCTCGTTTTTCAGCTCTCGTCATTCTCACCGGGGACGCCTCCCACTTGGCCCACAATGTGTCTCTCCCGCTCCGCAGCGACTCTGAAGGCCAGGCCGCGTACGCAGGGCTTCTTAAGGCTTCTCTGCAGCTCTTCAAGTTCACCATCGGCATGGGTGACCTGGAGTACTGCGAGAAGACAAAATACAGCTACTTTGTGATGGTCTTGCTCCTCCTCTTCGTCATCTTGACGTACATCCTGTTGCTCAACATGCTGATTGCCCTGATGAGCGAAACGGTCACCAATGTCTCAGGGTACAGCCAAAGCGTCTGGAAGTTGCAAGTAAGCCCCCTTTTGTGGTGACAGTGGCCGTTTCTGCCCCAGCAGTGGCTTAATTTGAAGCAGGCTCGAAGAAGCTAGTAGACTTCGCCTTCCTTCCTGGGCTGTCCGGGGCAGGATCAAAAACATCAAGGGGGCAGCTGTGACAGTGTGATCAAAGCCCATGGTCACTTTTTTGACATCCCCACGCCCCAGGCAGCTTCCCGCTTGCTTGACCCACCTGGTGGCCTCCAGTCCTGTTAAACGTCAACCCCCTGAAGATCCCACCAAGACCAAGACAGAACATTCCTCTCAAATAATTCTGGAGGAAACACCAAAGCAAAGAAAAAATGGCCTTGTTTTGGCAATCAACAAGGCAGGGTACTGTATATATCAGTCCCACAGTTCCTAGAACATAGGAAGATCAGCAGTGCCCTGCTGGATCAGAGCCCCTGGCCCATCTCGCCCAGCAGTCTGTGCTCACAGTGGCCAGCCGATTGCCCAAGGAGACCCACCAGCCTGCAGCAAGGGCCTTCAGAGGCAGTCCCACTGCCATCGAGGCTAATAGCTATCGACCCTTGGCTTCCAGGAAAGGCCCAATTCTAGAGAGCCTCCCTGCTGCCCCTCTACCCCTTGGCAGCATGTTCCATGGCCATGAGTGATGGGAGGTGTAGTCCAAAAGATTGAGAGGGTGCCAGGATGGGCATGGCCCATATGTGTTTGAGAGAGGGATCGTCTCTCTCTCTCTCTCTCTGATTTATAAGGTCTGTTCTCAATCTGTACTTGTAGAGAGCAATTGCTATTATGGAGATAGAGAGAAACTGGATCTGGTGCTGGAAGAAAAGCCAGAGAGCCGGCTGTTTCATCTCCATCAGCTCTGAGGACAAGAGGTGGTTTTTTCGGTAAGCCTAACCAGACCCTGTCGTGGCGCACAACCACAATGCAGCACGGCACGGCGCGAGAAGAAATTGGTTGAGCGCCTTGAAGGTTGTATTACTTATCCACGTAGGTTCGTCTGAGATCGTGGTGGTTCTTAAGGAGGGAGGGGGCGGTTAGGAGAGATCTTGTGTCCACAGGGTAGGGTCAAAAAAGTCAAGATGGCACAGTGTGATGCTCATAATAACCAGGTAGAATGTACCATAATGGCCACCATCTTGAGTTTTTTTATTCTGCCCAGTGGACACCCTTGTCTCTGCCCCAAGGGCCGTGCAATCTAGAAATACACTTGCTGGAAGAAATGGTTGAAGTTCATCTGATCTTCAGAAAGAAGAGGTAGCATTTTAAAAACAAAAAGGCACGGTATGAAGCTGTGTGCGTAGATGATGGAAACAAGGACGTCGCATAAGGATAAAAGGGTACAGAAAGAAATAGTGAACGGGGTTGGCACGGATCACTTTTAGATCTGTTTCCTTCCTTTTTCTTATAACTTTTCTTTCTTTTGATTACTATTTGGGACTCCCTTTCTGCATTTTGCAGCAGCGTTTGTGCAGGAGGCCAAAATGGAGCAGGCGACAGACATGGCATCGCAATTCATTCCCATCTCATGCATACAAAGGGGTGGGGCTTGGATGCTGGGGCCACCACCTTGCCCATTTTGACCCCCCCCCCCCCAAATTGGTAGATACTGCTGGTGTTTTGCAAATGTGGCTTACCCTGAAAGGGAAGAGTGGGATCACTGCGTAAAACTTCCTTTATTTCAGCATAATTGTAACAGGCTGTGAGAATAATCTTGAGGAACTGGAGGAATTGCTGCAGCCAAGACAATGGTCAGATAAGAGAGGACTGAGTCCGAGGCAGGAATGTAACCTGAGAAAGCGTCTCAGACTGGACCTTCCCGGGTTCTCTTGAACATAAAGGCAGGGAGGGGGAAGGGCATTCAGACATGCAAGATTCTATTATGGCAACCTTATAACAAAACTAGCATTAGCATTCCTAGCTTTGGGTTCCTGGTCTGGACTACCTCGAAGGGCTGATGTTAATTATCTGCAGCTCTGCTTGAAAGGCACTTCTACTGTGTTCCAGTTTGGGGGGTTGCAGCCTAAGAAATTATGGGGTGCGCTTATGAGAGAAATGAGTACTGCGTGTAACTCTTGAGTCTTTTCTAGAGTCGAAGAGGCAAACTGGGAAGACTGGAATGAAAAACTCAATGCCCTCAAAGAAGATCCCGTGGGATCCAACATTCTGGAGGAGTCACCTGGTAAGAAGGGCACGGTAGCTGTGGCAACAGTTTGCTTTCACACATGTCTACCTTCAGTGACTTTCTAAGCCAGGGTTTCTCAACCATGGCAATTTGAAGATGGGTGGACTTCAACTCCCAGAATCCTCCAGCCAGGATGCTGGCTAGGGGATTCTGGGAGTTGAAGTCCACCCATCCTCAAGTTGCCACGGTTGAGAAAGCCTGTTCTGAGCTGTAGGTTGGATTTAATTGAGTGGTGCTAAGTTCATTGGGGAACATTGTCTTTTATCCGCCAGCAGACGGCAGTGTGGCTTCATCAAACTGAAAAAGCTTGCCATAATTGGAGGAATGCTAGGTTATAATACCATAGCAAAAGAGTCTAGTAGCATCTTTTCCAACTAACAAATTTTATTAAAAAGCAGAAGTTTGGGGGAACTCCAGCTCCCTGCATCCCATGCTGCAGCTCCTGAAAGCTCCCGCCTTTTAATCAAACATGTTAGTCACAGAAGGGGCCACCAGACTCCTGAATTTTTGGAGGAAGTCGCAGAACGAGGCTCCGTCTTACAGCTCCCCATAAAAACCCCGGGCTCTGCTGACAGCCTGGCCCAGCACCCGAAGGAAGATCCAGGTCCTGAAGGCTTTCGGAAGGCGAACAAGGCTGAGACCATCGGAATTTCAAGGGGAGATTGTCCCACCGGGCAGGCGCCATGCTAGAGAAGACAGGCCACCTGGGTCCTGCTAGAAAATACTGATGCACGGAGGGATAGGGAATTTGCTTCCTCTGCCAGCCCTGGTGGGACAGGCAGACACAAATGGAGACAGGTGGTCCCACAAGTAACCTGGCTCTGTGCCATGTAGGGCAGCCTTGCTCAACCTTTTGACCCAAGAGGAACCCTTGAAATATTTTCCAGGCCTCGGGGAACCCCTGCACATTCAGTCTCAAATCTAGGCCAGAAGTCACAAAATGATTATATTCGATTTATGGGTAGGCCTGGATATATGCATTAACAGTGTTCTTAAACTAAAACTAAAGAATGAAGCATACCTCTCTGAAGTTGCCCAAATTTGAAATACTTCTTAAAATAAATCATGCTCTCCCAGGGAACCCCTAGTGACCCCTGGCGGAACCCGAGGGTGCCACGGAACCCTTGCTGAGAAACCCTGATGTAGGGCTTTATAGGAGATAACCAGTATCTTGAATGGCGCCTGGACGCCAGTGCAGCACGCGGAGCAGAGCAGACAGTTACATAGCTGTACATTGGTGCACCCCAAACATCACGGGTCCCCCATGTGGGGGAGATGGGCGGTGATAAAAATATGATAAATTAATAAATAAATCACGCGTTGCCGCATTCTGGACCGGCGGCTGGTTCTAAGGGGTTGAAATAAATTCTGAAACAAACGTACTTCCGTGGAGTCCTTGTTCTCTGAGCTTGGTGGTTTTCTTGCAGACGTTTCGTTACCCGACTGGGTAACATCTTCAGTGCATTTTCAGTGCATTACCTAGTCGGGCAACGGAACGTCTGCCAGCCAACCGCCAAGCGCAGAGAGCGCCAAGGACGGCACGGTTCAATCCTGAGCTGCAGAGATCCTCTTCTAAAGCTACTTCCGTCCAATCAAACGAAAACTGGTAAGAAAAAGAAGGTGAAACTCTGCTCAGCCCAGTACTTGTCTGAATAGCAAGCTTCCTGTCTTCCCTGCTCCTCTAGAGTTGAAACCTTGGGCACTGCTGGCACGCGGAAGGCCACGCTTGGGAGCATCCGAGGAGGAGGAGGAGGAAGAGCTGCGCACCATGAACCCATAGGAGAAGCAGGAAGCACAAGGGCGGAGTGACGGGGCGTCTCAGCAGCTGCAGGACCAACCCAAACGGCTCTTCGGTGAAAACAGAGGGTGTGATTTGGGGCCTTTTTGCTGAACTAACTTCTGCAGTGGAGGAAGGGTTCTGCCTGCCCTTCAGTGAATGCAGCGCACGAGTCGTCTCTTTTGCAGAAATTGAGACATGAAACCCTCACAGAGCTTAGCCCCTTCAGCTTTTTCATTGATCGTTATTATTCTCTATTATGAAAGACTAGCTGGGTTTAATCTCACACTTCCCCTATTTTTTCACATATATAGCTCGCCAATCCCTGATAGAGCAGTCCACGCACACCCTTTGCCTATCAGGCACACTCTACCCTCCTGGGCCTCTGGGAGGCTCACAAGCTGGACCCCTGGCCCTGAACCCTTTCCCTGGCAATTGGCATTCCAAGGTAGGCTGCTGTTGAGCTTGGAGGTTCCATTCAGGTGGCATCTTCCAAGTGATGCAGATTCCTTAGGACTTCCTTATGCATTATTTCAAGCCGCCTTCCACCCGCTGTTTGGCTCAAAAGTTCTCCCCAAGCGATGGGCAAATCATAGAACCAGACCCAAGGAGGCAGCTTTAAAAGGCATGACACTAGAGGAAGGGGATGGGGAGGGAAGAGGAAAAAAGAAGAAACAAAGATAGTGGGTGTTGAAGAATGATGTCCTTCTGCTATCCAAGGAAGGATGGCCTTGCATCGGTCAGCATGAGCCCTTCCTTCCCTTTGCTGTTTCCCGCCACCACCACCCTGAATTGGGAAACCCCAGACCACACGGGGTCCCCAATTACAGATGCTGGAAGGACGTTTTTGTTGCGTGGGAGAGGAAAGGTGTAATGGTTGCCCAGCCCAAATACTCAGACTCACAAGAGGTTGCTAAATGAAATCTGATTTATTAGGGAACTTAGGACAAATACAGAGAAAGCTGAGAATGACAGAAAGCGCGCCAAATACAAACTTAAAACCCTCGTTGCAACCGTAACCCCGCCTCCCTACCAGCAGAGCCGCCCGTCCCAGGTGCTGGCAACCGTCAGATCTCCTAGCCTGGGAAAGTAACCTTGAACACAGGAGATAACCCAAATACATTCCAAGTTCACAGCCAAGAGATAAACCCCTCCCAACAGGAACCATCCTCCCGGCAAAGATGAAACACGCATCCAGCTAATGACATGCGAAACGTTACGATGTATCTAACACATTGAAACGGCGAACATGACAAAAGGGGACAATTTTGCAGCGCAGAGCAGCTGGCAAGATGGAGGGCAGAAGGAAGGGCAGGTGTGAATTCCAGCAAGGTCACAGCAGAAGAGCTGGAGGGGGAATGCGGAGGGGTCTGCAGCCAGCCAGCCAGCCGGCCGCTGGTAAAGCACCTTCTTCCTTCGCCCCCTCCCCAAAAAACGGACGGAAAGACTGAGCAAAGCTAATGCTTCAGCCGCAGGCCAGAGCAGCAGCTGACAGCCGCCGGAGCCCACTAACTTCCGGGGAGCTATGAAAGGGCTGAAGAATTGTTTCTAAGCTCAAGGCACAAGAGAGAAAGGAATTGTTTATAGGAGTCCTTAAGGTTTTGATATTTCCACTGGCAGAGGCATTAGTATAGGTATTGTATATAGCGGGGTTCCTCCACCTTGGCCACTTTAAGATGGGTGGACTTCCACTCCCAGAATTCCCCAGCCAGCCATGCTGGCTGGGGAATTCTGGGAGTGGAAGTCCACCCATCTTAAAGTGGCCAAGGTCCTGCTATATAGTATAGTTTTGGCAATGTTAAGTGATAAGTTTAGAATAAGAACGTCTGTTAAGCTTTTTGCACAATAAAGCTGATTAAATTCATTGAATCAATGAGTTTGTGGGTGGATTGGTTTGTTTGGGGTCAGGCTGGGTTAAAATTGGATGGTTGTTTGGCTGGGGCAAATAACAACAACAACAAAAACAACAACAGTCATTCTATCTGGTATATTATGTGTTGGTTGTGATCTTCTGTGTGCCTCCCAGTCACTGCTATGAGAGGAGCAGCTGTTTAAATTGTTAGCCGAGTCAAGTCAAGTCATAAAATAATAAGCAAAATAAATATAAAAATAAAATAAAAAAAATAAAGGAAAAGGAAAAGGAAAGGAAAATAAATAAAATAAAATAAAATAAAATAAAATAAAATAAAATAAATAATAAAATAAAATAAAATAAAATAAAATAAAATAATAAAATAAAATAAAATAAATAAAATAAATAAAATAATAAAATAAAATAAAATAAAATAAAATAAAATAATAAAATAAAATAAAATAAAATAAAATAAAATAAAATAAAATAAAATAAAATAAATAAAATAAAAGACTTGGAAGGAACCAGTCCTATCTGCTGCTCCAGGCAGTTGGCTGTCCAGCCTCTGGACCCCGCAGCTGGGAGCAACCCATCACCTTTGAACTGATCCTTTAAATCAAAGCTTACCATGGGATTGTGTAAAGCTGGGATTTACACAATCTGGCTGTTTTGGCAAAGCATTGTGAGTAAAGACTAGAAATGGGTGAGCCTTCCAAATGGATTTAGCTTCCTTCCCTCCCACCCTGTCCTTTAAAACCCCCCACTGAACAGACACAGCAAAGACATAATAAAACATAGAATGGAGAAGCAGGCCAACCAGCTCTGCGTAAGCTTGAGGAAGGATGATACAAAAGGAATTGGCCCAACGTCCCTTGGCAGAGAGTTCCAAAGGCTCGGAGCCACCACTGAGAAGGCCTTTTCTTCCACTTCCACCTAACAGGCCCCTGATGGCGATGCTGTGGATGATGAAACCAGAGGAAGGGCTTTCCCACAAGACCTGAAAGAGCGACAAGGGCAAATGCCATCTTTCAGAGGATCAAGTAGACAAAAGCTTTACCCTGGCTATCCTGCATATCAGCAACTTGCGGCCCTTGGAGAAAACCCGCCTTTTCTATGCTAACACTAGAAGGACGGTGTCCTCTGAATGGAGCACCGTTCAGGGCCTGCCCTTGCATCCCCACATTCAGCTCCTCGCATGTGAAAAGCCAACCAGGGTCTTTCTGCATCTGAACATTAAGTGTGCAGATGCACCAGAAGCCTCCTCATTTTGGGCGGGCTGGAAGCTGGGGTTGTTTGCTAAGACATTGCCTGCAGCTACATTGCTTGAAACCTCCAGCTGTTCAACCACATGAGATACAGCTGTTTTCGGGGGGGGCTATATTCCTGCAACAGCTGTAGAATTGAAGCAGCTCTGGGGCACCCTGTCACAAGAGGGAACTTTCTACAGGGTGATTACACTGAGAACATGCCTTTTCTTTGTATCTTTTCTTTGCTTTTTGGTAAGCAAACATGGTTCTACCTCCCTGGGCATTAAGATAAAGGCTGCATTTTAAAAACTCTGGTGGGCATCATCCCTCCCGCCCATCAATCCTCTCTCTCTTTTAACCGCATTGGCTGTTTTGACAGCCCCAAATTATTTTCTAGACCCCCCGGACCTCTAGGAACCCTTTGCAAACCAAGTGCTAAGGACTGTTCAACCAAATGCAATAGGATTGATGCAGTAACATATCCAGCAAGGAGATCTCTGTTTAAAAGCCAGATCTGGCATCCTTTTAGGAAGTGGGAGAGCAGCTGGAGACCTTTTAGGATGTGAAAAGTTGGTATGTGTTGCATTGCGAGGAATGGATGTTTATCCCGATGAGTGGAGATGGGCCTGTTGTTGCGGAATAACTATTCTGTAGCAAATCAGCAGAGGAAGCCAATAATTATTAATCCGTATTATTATAGTTTTAATTTTATTGTAAACCCCCCAGAGTCCCTCTTTTGGGGGAGATGGGCAGTGGCAAAATCTGAATAATAAAATAAAATAAAATAAAATAAGACGCTTAATCCTTGGGAGAAGAGCAATGACAAATCTCGATAAAATAGTCAAGAGCAGAGACATCACACTGACCACAAAGGCCCGCATAGTTAAAGCAATGGTATTCCCCATAGTGACATATGGCTGCGAGAGCTGGACCATAAGGAAGGCTGAGCGAAGGAAGATCGATGCTTTTGAACTGTGGTGTTGGAGGAAAATCCTGGGAGTGCCTTGGACTGCAAGAAGATCAAACCAGTCCATCCTCCAGGAAATAAAGCCAGACTGCTCACTTGAGGGGATGATACTAAAGGCAAAACTGAAGTACTTTGGCCACATCATGAGAAGACAGGACACCCTGGAGAAGATGCTGATGCTGGGGAGAGTGGAGGGCAAAAGGAAGAGGGGCAGACCAAGGGCAAGGTGGACGGATGACATTCTAGAGGTGACGGACTCGTCCCTGAGGGAGCTGGGGGTGTTGACGACCGACAGGAAGCTCTGGCGTGGGCTGGTCCATGAAGTCACGAAGAGTCGGAAGCGACTAAACGAATAAACAACAAACATAGCAGAGTGTCTATTCCTTATTGGTTTACCATATGCTTTTGCCTTACACGGTTAAACTTTGGACTTTTGGCACTTATTTATTTATTTAAAATGTTCAACTGCCCAGTAGCCAAAGCTCTCTGGGCAGATTACAATAAAACACCGTAAAAAACCCAGCTCAAACAAGATATAGCCAGTAAAATCCAATCATACCGTGAAAAGAGTCACTTATGCCATTGTCATCTCATGGACAGGCTACTGAAATACCCTCTACAAAGGGCTGCCCTGGGAGATAACCTAAAGCTTCAACCAATCCAAAATGAGGGTCTTGAAAACTAGAGACATTGGCATTGGGAGGAAGGGGGTCAAAAAAGTCAAGGTGGCCACCACGTCATTGAGGCCTCTCCCTTTTTTACCGGCATTGTGACGTTGGCCCAGCCCAGTGCTGGGTTTGTTCATCCGGCACAATGAGCCAGTGAATCGCGCAGAGTCGAGGAAAGAATTCGAACACTTCATTTCTGTGCAGAAGCAAAGAGGTACGCTTGGAACCCAAGTCTGAACCAAATGTGCCGAGGTCAGGAAAACGACATTTTTTATAATAAGAAAACCACAATCACATCAGTTAATGCATCATTCATTCCTGTTTCTACCTAAGCATGCGCAGTACCATATGCTATCCCATAATATGTCTGTGGGTGCACTTCATTAGCTAAGCTCTCCGCCTTTGGCTGTGTTTTCTAACATGCTAGCGATATGCTTTGTTTCATCTCCGGACCCTCGCCCAGACATTCTTGACCACAGCTCAGCTAAACCCCACATTGCCTGCTTCTGTTCCAGAAAAAAGTTCTTAGCAAAGTTTACAAACACACTACAGAACCACTGCCTGTGAGTTGAGCTGACGCTCCTTGCATACAAAGCCTCTGCGGTCAACATCCTTAGCTCCTGCCTTAGCTATGGATTGCTGATTCTAACAAGAGACGGAACGGTCAAGATGGAATCCAGGTAGTCCTCACTTAATGACCATTCATTTAGTGATGGTTCGGACTTACAATGGTGCTGAAAAAAAACGACTTACAACTGTTGCTTACACATACGACCACTGCAGCGATCTTTTAGTCACGTGATCACGATTTGGGCGCTTGGCAACCGGTTCACATTTAAGACCATCGCAGCATCCCGTGGTCATGTGATTGCCATTTTTTACCTTCCTGGCTGGCTTCTGGCAAGCAAAATCAATGGGGAGCCATGTGATTCACTTAACGACCATGTGGTTTGCTTAATGCCTGCGGTGATTCGCTTAATGACTGCTGCAAAGAGGTTGTAAAATAGGATAAGATTCATTTAATGACTGCTTTGCTTAGCAACTGAAATTCTTGTCTCAATTGTGGTTGTTAAGTGAGGACTGCCTGTAGTTCTGTTTGAAGCTAGTTCATGGCCCACTTACAAAAAGTCCCTAATAGTTTGTCAATAGGTTAATTGGCCAGGCCCACAGTGATGCTGGTAAAAAAGGGACAGGGCTTTGATTGTGTGGTTGCAGGCACTGTGAAAAGTTGTCCTTTTTTTACACCCCCCCCAACAATCCCTATTAAAACCTGCTTTATTTCCCTGCATGTTTGGTGCTGATGACATTAAAACTACCTTAATAGGTCAGGTTAGAGTGATCAAAAGGTTATTGTTTTTACTGGTGGGTGTTATTGAGCATAAACTGCCTCAAATCTTTTCTGCAAGCAGGCGGTCTATAAATAATTGTGAATATGTAGATTAAGTATTTAGACCAGTGTTTCTCAACCTTGGGAACTTTAAGAAGTGTGGACTTCAACTCCCAGAATTCTCCAGCCGGCATAGCAGTTTAACCAGTTTCCAGCACAGCAGCATCCACATTGCAAGGTTTTCTTCCAATGAGATTTCCTTCCTTCCTTTCTTCTCGCTGCTAAGTAAGTTGCCCCCCGTGAGAAATCAGACCCATTTAGCAAGACCGAAAGCTTTGTTCACCCCCTGCCTTGTACTTAAGGCTTAATTACCGTACATTTTCTTACACGGGGGAAAACAAGATGAATGTTCCTTAGGGAAGAAGCAAAAATCCAGGATGTGCAAGTAATCTGCAGCAAGACTGCAAAGCTGTGTTCTCTTGCCCTACCGGTAAATCTCACATAATGGGAAATCTTGGCTTGGGAAATCAGGAGAATGAGCAGAGGGAAATGCAACTTAATTTCCATATCTATTTTTAAAAAACCAACTTCCCTGCCAAGATAGATTGCACTATAAATGCTCCATCCACTCACATTCAGTTCTGATGACATACAGTACTGGATGCAGCTGCCTCACATATCTGCATAAACAGAAAGACAGAGTATTAATTAGTTAAGCAATTAAAGGAAAAGAAAAGTAATATGGAAGTGCTTTGCAACTGACTCATTCAGAAATGTTTTCTCAATTTCCCAGTCTAACTTTGGGTGTTGGGGTTTCGTGGTTATCTTTATCCTACCACTAACCAGGTCCAATCCTGATTAACTTTTTCAAGATCAGCTGGCTGCAGACTATCACTTGAGCTAATTCTCCCCCATGGACCTATTTGCACATTTTTCTTAAAAGCATTTGAGGTGTGGTTTGCCAATGCCTTCCTCTGAATATTTCTTTGAGTTGGCCACTGTTTCTCAACTAAGTTTCAGATGGGTGGACCTACTCCCAGAATTCCCCAGCTAGCATGCTGGCTGGGGAATTCTGGGAGGGTAAGTCCACCCATCTTAACACATGCTGGCTTTAAGAATTCAGGGAATTATAGCACAAGACCTCCGACTATCAAAGTTTAAAATGTAAGAAAGCTAGGTAAAAGTTCAGGTTCTTGTTTGCAAAAAATATTCCTTTTCTAATCTCTCTGTTGGGGCACCAGCAGATTTCTCAGTGCTCAGACAGTTCTACTAACATCACAAATAATATTCCCTAATAAGGGAAGTATTGCCTTTTGCTAAAAGCTATTAATTGAGACCTTCAGCAAAGGATCGTTACCTTGTCGTGGTGCTGGAGCTTGAGCACCTCAGTGATGCCGTGAGCTAAACCGTGAAGGGCCACCCAAGACGGGAAGGTCGTGACAGAGAGGTCAGACTAAAGGCGATCCCTGGGGAAGGTAATGGCAACCCACCCCAGTATTCTTGCCGTGAAAACCAAATGGATGAGTACGACCAGAGACATGTCGGTATACCATCGGAAGATGAGACCCCCAGGTCGGAAGGTGGTCAAAATGCTACTGCGGAGGAACAGAGGATGAGCTCAACTAGCCCCAGACGTGATGACGCAGCTAGCTCAAAGCCGAAAGGACGGCTAGCGGCCGACGGTGCTGGTGGTGAACGGCGAATCCGATGTTCTAAGGATCAACACACCATTGGAACCTGGAATGTAAGATCTATGAGCCAGGGCAAATTGGATGTGGTTACTGGTGAGATGTCAAGATTAAAGATAGACATTCTGGGCGTCAGTGAACTGAAATGGACTGGAATGGGCCACTTCACATCAAATGACCACCAGATCTACTACTGTGGACAAGAGGACCACAGAAGAAATGGAGTAGCCTTCATAATTAATAGTCAAGTGGCGAAAGCAGTGCTTGGATACAACCCAAAAAACGACAGAATGATCTCAATTCGAATTCAGGGCAAGCCATCTAACATCACCGTGATCCAAATATACGCCCCAGCCACAGATGCTGAAGAAGCTGAAGTAGAGCAGTTCTATGAGGATCTGCAGCACCTACTGGACAACACGCCTAAAAGAGATGTTATTTTCATCACAGGAGACTGGAATGCTAAGGTGGGCAGTCAAAGGACACCTGGAATTACAGGTAAGCATGGCCTGGGAGAACAAAACGAAGCAGGACACAGGCTGATAGGATTTTGCCAAGACAACTCACTCTGCATAACAAACACTCTCATCCAACAACCTAAGACAGCTTTATACATGGACTTCCCCAGATGGACAACACCGAAATCAGATTGACTACATCCTTTGCAGCCAAAGGTGGCGGACATCTATACAGTCGGTAAAAACAAGACCTGGAGCTGACTGTAGTTCAGATCACGAACTTCTTCTTGCACGATTTAGGATCAGACTAAAGAGATTAGGGAAGACCCACAGATCAGCTAGATATGAGCTCACTAATATTCCTAAGGAATATGCAGTGGAGGTGAAGAATAGATTTAAGGACTGGACTTAGTAGATAGGGTCCCGGAAGAACTCTGGACAGAAGTTGGCAGCATTGTTCAGGAGGCGGCAACAAAATACATCCCAAAGAAAGAGAAAACCAAGAAGGCAAAATGGCTGTCTGCTGAGACACTAGAAGTAGCCCAAGAAAGAAGGAAAGCAAAAGGCAACAGTGATAGGGGGAGATATGCCCAATTAAATGCAAAATTCCAGAGGTTAGCCAGAAGAGATAAGGAATTATTTTTAAACAAGCAATGTGCGGAAGTGGAAGAAGACAATAGAATAGGAAGGACAAGAGACCTCTTCCAGAAAATTAGAAACATTGGAGGTAAATTCCAGGCCAAAATGGGCATGATCAAAAACAAAGATGGCAAGGACCTAACAGAAGAAGAAGAGATCAAGGAAAGGTGGCAAGAATATACGGAAGACCTGTATAGGAAGGATAAGAATATCGGGGATAGCTTTGACGGTGCGGTCAGTGAGCTAGAGCCAGACATCCTGAAGAGTGAGGTTGAATGGGCCTTAAGAAGCATTGCTAATAACAAGGCAGCAGGAGACGACGGCATCCCAGCTGAACTGTTCAAAATCTTGCAAGATGATGCTGTCAAGGTAATGCATGCTATATGCCAGCAAATTTGGAAAACACAAGAATGGCCATCAGATTGGAAAAAATCAACTTATATCCCCATACCAAAAAAGGGAAATACTAAAGAATGTTCAAACTATCGAACAGTGGCACTCATTTCACATGCCAGTAAGGTAATGCTCAAGATCCTGCAAGGGAGACTTCAGCAATTCATGGAGCGAGAATTGCCAGATGTACAAGCTGGGTTTAGAAAAGGCAGAGGAACTAGGGACCAAATTGCCAATATCCGCTGGATAATGGAAAAAGCCAGGGAGTTTCAGAAAAACATCTATTTCTGTTTTATTGACTATTCTAAAGCCTTTGACTGTGTGGACCATAACAAATTGTGGCAAGTTCTTAGTGGTATGGGGGTACCAAGTCATCTTGTCTGCCTCCTGAAGAATCTGTATAACGACCAAGTAGCAATCGTAAGAACAGACCACGGAACAACGGACTGGTTTAAGATTGGGAAAGGAGTACGGCAGGGCTGTCTACTCTCACCCTACCTATTCAACTTGTACGCAGAACACATCATGCGACGTTCTGGGATTGAGGAATCCAAAAGGAAGAGGGGCCGACCGAGGGCAAGATGGATGGATGACATTCTAGAGGGGACGGACTCGTCCCTGACCGACAGGAAGCTCTGGCGTGGGCTGGTCCATGAAGTCACGAAGAGTCGGAAGCGACTAAACCAATAAACAACAATTAATTGAGACAATTCGCCACCTGCCAGGGGTATAGCAAACTAGCAAACTACATTACCTTTAGCATGCTGCATGTTTCAGCCTTAATTTACAAGTCTGTGAGCCAGGCAACCTTCCCAGAATATAATTTATTCATTTATTGATCATATTTTTATCACCACCCATCTCCCCCATATGGGGGACTCTGGGTGGTTCACCATAAAACAGTTTAAAATTCAGTAAAATCATAACTAATATCATTCATCAATAAATATCAATATCAGTAAATATAAATATAAAATGCAAAATAAATAAATGACAGTTAAGTTAACCATGAGAAAGTATGTCATGGAACAGTAAGCATGGGAACACTATTTTCTCACATCCGGAGAAAACTTAGAGACGGCACTCAGAAACATCCTAATCTCAGCCTTGCACTTAAATACTTGTCTGGTCACCCACAGGTAACGGCATTTCCTGCAGGCGAGTAGCAAACTGGGTTTGCTTCATCCTTCTTCCCTCCCACCCCATCCAGAAGATACTTATTGGTTAGGTTTATATTTTGTCTTTCGCTGAGGAGTTCAAGGCAACAGACACAGCAACTCCTTCTTCCCATTTCCCCCTTCCCCGGAGCAACCTGTTAAACTGCTATTCATCAGGGTCTCCTTAAGTATAGGCTTCGTTTGAATTTACATACAATTTGCATATTGCCCTGTTCTACGCATCCTCACTTTGCTACAGGCCACTTTAAAAGGAGTATGGGCCAAGGACCCAGCCTCCACACAGCTGCAAATGCTTTCTTTAGAAATGACTTTACAGTGTATTGTGTTGTTCTCTTTGCTTTCACAAACTAGGATTGAGAAGACCTTGCAGAAGGCTGGCAAACCGGACCTAATTGCTATATTTATTTTTATAGGGCACGTGCAGATGACGCCACCCAGATGGAGGAACACCTCCCAGTTTTGAAGGATGCCTTCAGCGTTGTCCTTAGCAGGTACACCCCATTTGGGGGATAAGCTGAGATGGGCGGCTATAGAAATAAAATAAATAAAATCAGTTAAGTTTGCTCAGGATGGTGGCCCTGGTTGTATTACAGAGGAAGGCACTGGAAGAGGCCAGTCCCTCTCTCTAAGCCCAACTCACCTCACAGGGTTGTTGTTGTGGGGAAAATAGGAGGAGGGAGAAGTATTAGGTATGTTCGCCGCCTTGAGTTATTTATAAAAATAATAAAGGCGGGATAGAAAATAAATAAAACCTTTGGCTGAGAGCAGCCAAAGGGCCCTGAGTTTGCAGCCCAGATTTCCTAACTCTAACCTTGTAAAAGGTTTTAAGTTTAATCTGTGTTATGTTTCTCTGGTTTATATCAAGTTTTGCTTGAAGTCACAGCAATAACCCTTCTCTTTCAAAGCTGATAGTGCAAGACAGTTTCAGGGCGGGGAATATTCCCAGCCAAAAGAGGCAGGATTCAATTTTCTGCTTTAGCCCAAGGAAGTCAATCTTGTTCCTGACTCTAGCCAAGCACATTGCTTCAGAAATCTTATCTTCCACCCTTCCATAAGGCTGCTGTCTTCTACAGGCTTCAAACCACAGCCTCTTTTTTAAAATATATTCCTGGGCAGTCCCTTCCCCATCATACACATAAGTGCAGATGAAGGGTAATTGGAAAGCACCAATTTCACATTCAGTGTAAGTACAAGGCTCCCGGCTCTTCTTCTTTCCCGTTTGGGGTCAGTGAGGCCGAACCTTCTATTTTAATTTTTGCAGGTCAAGGGAAAGAATCCATTTGGGGCACTGTTTCAAAGGCATTCTGAGCATAAAGTGACGGAGGGGCAAGGAATCATTTTTCCCCCTTTTTTCAGAAAACAAGTATAACTAGGATGTTTATAAATGGATAGCTGCTAGTCTTGTAAGTCTTACAGCCCCTCCTCAGCTGCCTCTTAAGTGTCACTTCCAAGTTTCTCCGTAGTTTTTCGGGGCTGCTGAGCGTCTGAACCTGCCAGCCAGGCATTTGGCCTCACCTCTGTCTCAACAGGTGAAAACATACACACCCACATTTCCCATCATGGAAATTATAGTTAAGCAAGTGTGACCCTGGGGTTTCATTACCCTGTGGCTGTATTCTCATCCATGCTCAACACAATGCCTGAATTGATCACTCTTGGAACCGTAAGTTAATCAAACCAGCTGGGCCCACACAGTATGTTAAGCCTCAGTTAAGCCAACTGGCTCAGTTCAATAAACCACAATTAGCGTGTTGGGGAAGCATATGGTTTATTGTAAAACAGCCTTGCAGCCAGGACCAAAAACCTGCAGGTAAGTCAGGAGTTCATTTAGCTCTTCCTGGTCTCCATCTGCTTCAGATTCCTTGTGATGCTGAGCTATTGCTTAAGCGCACTAGCCCAGAAAACGGCTCTATCTGTATGCTGCATTTGCCCATGTTCAAATTTCCATCACGTCCCTTAAAAGAAACACAAGAATGGGTACAAAACAAAGCACCAACTTTTGGAGAGCCTAACCCTCCCGATTGCTTCCGACTCATTCGGGCTCCCAGCAGCTGAAGCAATCCCTGAGAGGGCGGGCGTGAAGGCGAGCTGCAAGGAAGACCAGCATAACGAGGACCTCCGAGGCCACCTTTCCACCAGCGTGGCTTCTTCCCTGAATCTCATTCTCTTCAGCGTGGAGGCTGTGCCCACCTGTGCTGCCCCCATCTTAGCCATGTTCCTCAAGAGCTGTGACCAAGAGTGACTTCTTCACACGCAGGAAAAGAGAGGCCCGTACAGATACCTTTTAAGTTCACGTTCCAGGAGAGAGCAACATGCGTTTTTTTTCAGTCTGAAACGGAGGCAATGTCGGATAACGTAGCTGTGGATTTATTCGGTGGGACCTCTGGTTTTGCTAGGTGAAATCTACTGGGAGGAAGGGGAGGAAAATCCCCCTAACATTTCCAAGAAAAACTAAAAATATATAGTACATGATAGAGCTATAGAATAGAGTATCGGCCCAGTCATTGAGAATGGAGCAGCATACAACTTTAATATATATTATTATTATTATTAGGCTCAGTGGTTAAGACGCTGAGTCAGAGGACCATTAAGGTCGGCAGTTTGAAACCCAAGGGTGTGAGCCGCGTGACGGAGTGAGCTCCCATCAACTTGTCCCAGCTCCTGCTAACCTAGCAGTTCGAAAGCATGCAAATGCAAGTAGATAAATAGGTACCACTTCGGTGGGAAAAATAACAGGGACATGAAAGGAGCCCCCCTTGGGCGTCCCCCGGGCAACGGTGACGTCACCAGCAAATCCTTTCAATACGGAAGCGCCTTGGTAGGTGCTTCTGATGTGAAAAAAAAATTATTACTATTATTATTATTATTGTTTAAACCATAATCCTATTGACAATTAAAAGGTAACTTTTTAAAGCTGAGTTCTACTTCTGGTGACTTTACCATCACATCCATGTCGTTTTCTTAGGGAAGCGGTTCGTTGTTGCCTTCTTCCACAAATGAATTTTTCCAACTTCCCATCTAGTTTATCTGATCTCTTTCCCATCTGGTCTCCCGTCTAAGTACTAACCAGGTCCAACTGAGCTTAGCAGCTGTTTTTGAGATCAACTGGGCGCTGCCCCTTGAGAGTTAAGATTATATTTTGCAATCAATTAAAAAAAATGCAGATTGGGCAACATAGAAATGTTTATTAATATAAAAGTGTTAATCAGGTTTAATACTGCAAAAGTAAAGCTAGCATAATTTTCTGAGGTTTCATTATAAAATATTGTGCTTTATTTTAAAATAAGCCACAATACTTAGGAAAATATTCAGGAGTTTTACAATGGTGGCAAATTTAAAATTCTTAATTAAAATTTGTTTGAAGTAAAAATGATTGTTGGAGGCTTAAATCTATTAAGGCATAACACAAAACAACACAACAGAAGTGTGACAATATCCTAAAATGTGGTTTAGAAACGGGGTAGTGTGTGTGTTTATAAAGCATCTCAGAAGGCCTAAAACTCTCCATTAGCCTTCAAAGCTAAGATTTATTCACTGGAAGAAAATACTTAGGTTAAGAAGCTCCGTGGCAGACTTGAAATTGAGAACCTCTGCAGAGAACATCCTGAGTTGTTTTTGTATTTGTTTCAAGGAGGAAGTTGTAGGCTTTTTCTTGTAAGATACCTCTTTTAAAAGTTTGTCTGCTAAATAGTGAAGCCACAGAATATTGCTATGGGGGAAATAATCACCCCAGTTGTTTGCATTTTCTTCCCTCATCTGTCTATAAATATCAAACTGGTAGTCCCCTCTCCCTTGGAACACCTCTTCGTCAGTGGAAAGGTCACAATACACTGTTAAACCATCCCTCTCCAGCCTGGAAAAGGTGTAGTCGATAATGTTCACAAGAATGCCTCGAGTGGAAAGTACATGGACTTCCCCATTCAGGGTAAAAGTCACCTCTTTTAAGCTGGTCTTCCTCACCAGCACATTTCCCCAGTGTAAGTCTCTGTGTTCAAAGCGGAGGGCCTCCTCGGCGACGGCCAGCGAAGCCGTGACCTGTTGCAAGATGCTCTTTGCGGCAGCCACCGAACTCAGCTGCCTGTTCTGCATATTCTCCAGATCGGTGCCTCCAAATTCAAATTCCAGGACCATGAACAGCTGCTGGTCCCCAAAGAAGTCTGGCCGGTTGTTTTCAGACTCCTTCAGCCTGTGGTATTCATCCCACGCGTTCAGGAGATGCTCGGGGTAAGTGCCCTGGACACAATATACAGAATACAACCGAATAAACCCAGAGGTTTGGTTAACCACCTCATCCGCAAGAAGACTTAGTTCTTTTGAAATGATGATCTCTGGCAAGATTTCACTGAAGGTCTTCTGAGGTTCACCGTTGACTCGCTCACTACCTTCAATAGGAATTATTTTTAAAGCTATGGTTCCCCTCTCACTCTCTGTCTTGAAAACCTCCCCAAACACCCCCTCTCCAATTTTTTCACACTTCTGCATCTTCTCAGGAGAGATACACTCCCCAAACAAGACAGGGCCCTGCTGCTGGCATTCTCCATAGACTTTTTCAGCATCCGTCAGCATCGTCTCTGGCACGGACAGAGATGTCATGGACGACAGCAGGACCATGGAGGAAGCTGGACAAATGGAATAGCCCAGTTTTTGGGTGAAAGGGGTATTGCAAGCCTTGGGAAGAGGAGACTGGGCTGAATAGCTGCTGCCAGCGCTACTGTTGAAGCTTTCGGTCTCTGACAGAATTTTTTTCTTTTTGTGGAGGGAAAAAGAGGCCCGAATTCTACGCCACAAGCTGGAGTTCTTGAGTGAGGAGTCCAAAGGTAGAAAAGGGACAGACAGATGGTCTTCTATTTCATTCCACTTAAGTCGCTCCTGTAGGAGGAAAGAATCCGCCTGCTGTTTCCAGCCCGTGTTTTTCATGCGTGTCGCTTGATCGACTTTCTGGCGTTGCCCCCAACGTTTAGAACTGAAGCCACTAATGCAAGCTTTCCGGCCAGTACTTCCAGGATCACAACTGGGGACCACCCGGTGGTTGTTCCTCATATCAGAGGCTTTAGGCAGGGCACAGGGAGACTGTGACAGGAAGAACTGTTTCCTCTTCGAGGAATGGGGAATCTTTTGCTTTCTGGTGGACTGATCAGCCAACCAGTTCAAAACCACTTGATCATCTAGAACCACAACTGGCTGGAACTGGGGGCTGTTTTGAGCTGTACTGTGGTGGCTCACTCCTTCCAAAACTTTGTTGACCTTGCCAGCCATCTTCTGAGGAGCACTAACTACCTGAGCAGAGCCCAGCTGTTCCTCGCTGGCAAGAAAAATGGAGTCTTCTGACGAACAGAGAACAATTTTATCATCCTGCATTCTGGCTTGAAGCTGGAAAACTCCACGAGCAGGACTTAGTGGCACAGGGTTGGTTTCTGTCGACAGTGACAGCCTTGGTGCATGATCTTTATCAGCCACTTGGGCCAGAGAGTGCTCCTGTTTTACCGGGGAGGCTTCCATTCCACTCCAGATGTCGCAACACTGCAAAGCAGAACAGCCTTGGAAGGGAGAGCCAGATGTCTCCCTGAAATGCTCCCGAAGTGCGGGGTCCATCCGAGAACCATCTCGTACAGATTTCTGTTGATAGCGTCTGGCATCGTCCAGGCTGATGAGTTCCAAACTGTCTCCCATCTCCTGAGCCTCCGGGTCCATCTTCAGCGAGCTCAGCTCCATGAGGACCCCATGGTGGGTCTCCTGGCTGCCTTCTCTGAACACTTCCCACGGGTAGCTGCTGTGGCGACAACCAGGGGGGCAGGAGACGGGGCTGCTGGTGTCCTGCTCCTCCTGGGCCCAATCCCTTTTGGCCACCGCTGCAGTCAGGTGGGGCAACTCAGGGGTGCTGCACAACAGAGGAGCCCGCCGCAGCCCACTGGGGCCCCTGATGAGAGACAGGGGCCCCTTCTCGCACTGGTGCCGGCGACAGGTGATGTTCCTGCGGAGGGGGGTGGGGGGCACGAAGGGGCTGCTGCTGCCCTTGCTTCCCTCTAGGGGAGGCCGGTTCTCCTTGGCCTCCCCCTTGTTCTTCCTCCTCTTCCCCCCTTTCCTGACGGGCGGCTTCCGGGCTTTCTGGGCCCTGGCGGGAGGCCGGAAATCCGGGTCGTCGAGGGAGGAGGCGATGGAGCGGGGGGAGCAGGACGCCCCCTCCGACGAGCTGGTGCTGAAGAAGCGCTTGGGGTCGGCGGGGGGCGAGATCCAGGGGGCCCTCCGCGGCAGGAGCCTCAGCGCCGGCCTCCCTCCGGCTCCTCCTCCTGCCCCCCTTCCGCGGCCTGCTCGCCCCCGCAGCCCCGAGTAGGTCCTCAGCAGCCGCGGCCGCAGCTGCTCCATGCGAGCGGAGCCGAGCAGCCTGAGGAGCGACGGGAAGGGGCCGGCCGGGGACGGACCGAGCCCCCGGACAGCCTCTCGGCCCTCAGTGAGGCCGAGCGGAGCCTCGGCAGGCCGCGCCCGCCGCCATTTCAAATCCAACTCTCGCGAAGGGAGCCCGCAGTCTCGCGAGAGCCGAGGAGCCGGTGCGTCGCGCGGCCGCGAAGTCTCGCGGGGCTCGGGGACCCATAGAGGAAAGGGGAGTAGTGGCTTGCCGCTCTGGGCGCGCGACGTCCGGTTTGGGTTTGAGGGCGGAAGTCCTCCATTTGAGTGGTCAAGGGAGGCGTTCCTCTCCGCTGCCGGCAGCATCGAAACGTGCTGCAACCTGGACTTCCTTTTTTGCACGCGTTTGTTCTGTGATTTTGCCTCCTGCCCTTGCAGAGGAAGAAAAGCGGGAAAGCAACTGGACGTGGGAACTCAATGGGTTTTATGCTTGCAGAGAGCTGAACATTTATTCCACTGTTTCTCAACCTTGGCAAGTGACCAAGGTTGAGAAACACTGATTTATTCTCTATCTTTACGCCTCCTCCTGTTCCAAGTCTGCAACTTCAATCCTTGGCAGTTTCCTATAAGAAACATGGTCAAAGAATAATTTACATACTTCTCTCCTGCAAGTCCAACGGAGTGCAATGGGAGCTTTTACAGCCAGAACGGCCTTTTGTGCTAAATTGCCATTTTTCTGGTTCGCTTGCTCCATCGCTGAGCCTTCCTTGCCCTGATCTGTGGAGACCCATCCAATAAAACGGCTCAGCTGAATTGCATTCTTTAAAGCTACATTCAATAGTCATCCATCTGCACTTTTTCAAGGCATATCTGCCCACGTGGTGAAGAGGAAGTGGAAACCACCTCACGCTATTACACTGTAAATTTTATAGGGACGGTAGGTCAATCTACATTTTGCCCCTAATGGATAAATTCCCTGGGAATCCAGATAATTTTTACGTGAACCATCTTCTCAGGATCCAAAACCATACATTGCATGTGCAGTAGCCAAATTTTGTGTTGCCACAGTGAAAATTAGCCAAAACCAGTTAAAGAAGTAATTACCCTTGTTTTAAATATTACTTTTAAATTGAAATATCTTAATAAATTGTTAGGGGATATATATTTTTATTTTTTATTTTATACTTATTTATGTTTTAGACTCACACTACCTGGGTAGCAAATGTATGAATACAGTAACAGAGGAGTGAATGCTATATTATTATGCGATCTATTTTATTAGTATAGTATTGCATAGTATTGTATTTCTTTGTTTTGCTTTTTTTTCTCCTTTTACATTTTGCTGCTCGTTGACCAAATAAGTATTACTGATTGATTGCAAGTTGCATCAAGAGGGAGGGCAATACGGGGGGGGGGGGCACTATGCTGAAACATTTGCACCAACATTTCTGTCTCATCCTTAGAGATGCATCTCGCCATCTAGGATGGCTACCCCAGTGAAATCCAGAGCCTAAATTAAAGGCATTTAAAAGGCAACCTAATTTTCCAGAGAGTAAAAGGAAAGGAGGGGAGAAATATTTTCAGTCCTGCAAGATTCTGTTAATGCAGTGTTTCTCAACATTGGCCACTTTAAGATGAAGCTGTCAAGGTTGAGAAATCTTGTTGTGTGGTATAATAACAGAATCTTGAAAGCCTGTCTAAGTTTCTCTCTCTCCCTCTTGTAAGGTATAGAAAAATACAATTTGTAAATAAGCAAGATCCATATAAACATATAAGGCAGTATCATATAGATCTTGGTTGGAGGAGATTTTAAGGTGTAAATACTAATAATAGTTAATAGCAAAGTTTAAGCTAGTAACACAATGTTAAATAATTAAACTAACACGAAGACAGAAAGAGACAGTTAACACAGGTAAAGATTTAAATGTGTAAAAGCCTTGGGATAATGAGGTGAAAACTGGCAGGCTTTCAAGAGAGAACAAAGGGAAAAGATGGGCCTCTTTGTGAGTAGCTTAACAGAAAGAGAGAGACGGTGGGACCCTGTGCCATTAGCACTATGCAATCAACATCAGGATGACCTCTCCATGAATTAGAGTAGGATGTGCCAAAAGAATGCAGGGGAGGAAATAGCAGGCAGGGGCCTCCACTGGGAACAAGGAGATAAGGTTTGGTGAAAATAAGGGTAAGAGGGATGAGGCGGCCGGAAGATTGTGCGTCTGAGTGCCCAGCCAATGGGGAAACAGGCCAGAAAGGGGAGGGGGAGGCTGGACAGGGAAAGGTATAAGAAAGTGTGTATTTGTAATTTTGGGTGTGGCATCTCTTCCTTCGATCAGACTCTGCGTAGTCTGGTCGAGGTGCCCACCGCGCTTTGCAAACCGCTCAATAAAGTAAGTTCCTTTTCAGAACTCTCTGGTCCAGTTCTCGTGATTTTCATATCCAACAAATTGGCGCCCAACGTGGGGCTCGACTCAGCACCTCGGGGCCGGATGGGGGCCACGGTCTGACCCCCTGGAAGACGCGTCCTACCCAGTTTTAGGTAGCCAGGGGGGCGGAACGTGGGGACTCCGGCCTGAAAGCAGAGGTGTTCGAGCCAAATGAACAAAAAGGACGGACCATCAGAGCACTCTGAAAAGGAAAAAGGAAGGGTGCGGGTGTCAGAAGGGTGATGTTGCAGCCCCTGTAAAAGGCCGGGAAACTCCACGCGTGGACCCAGGTGAGTAGACTTGGTGGAAACAGAGCGCCACTTTAAGACACCTGGGCGGTTGGGGGATTGGGTAGGCCTCTCAAGGTTCTGAGATCCAGTGTGTGTGTGTGTGTGTTGCCCCAAGGGCCTCAGAGGCTGGCAAGGCGGAGCGAGAGTGGATCCCCGAAAGCTGCGGTTCCATACCCCCGCAAGGGGATTGGCCGGAAAAGGGGAGAAGCGAATTGCATAACTGGATCGATAGAGAATCGGGAAGGGAGGGGCTGAGGAACCAATGTAGGCAACATATAATTCCTTTCTGGGTAATCCCCTGGTAATCCCCTTCTAGGAGGTACTAGGGTGCTCCCCCCTTTCTGGGAGGTAATTCCCTTCTGGGTGCTCCCGAGGTTGCGTCCACTCTGGGACAATTGGGAACGCTTCTTGAAACTCTTCTCGACGCCCTAGGTTGAGGTCGGACTTTAAAACTAGCCAGCACTTGCTGGGAGGCCGGCCCGGTTTTGCCCCCGACAGTCAGAGGCTTAAAATTGCTGGAAAGCAAATCCAGCGTGGGCTGGAGGACTCTACTTTGGGTGTAAAACAACCAGACGGTCGAGAGGGGGCCCCATAATCCGGGTGAAGGAAGGCAAGAACCAAATATGGGCAACACTAAAAGTTCCGGAGGAAAGGAACGATCCCTTCCAGACTTACCTAGAAACATACCTAAGGAGAGTCCGCTCGGACTCTTGTTGAGGAATTGGGAGAATAAACCTTATAAGGACATGGTAAAAAAATGGCAATTGAGACAAGAAGTAATGATGAGACTTTGCCGCTATGTATGGGGGCTGGAGAGTGAGATTGATTGGCCCCTAAATGGGAGTAATGACTATTTTAAGTGTAGGAGCCTCCTCGACTTTGTAAAGAGGTCGGGAAGTAAGAACAGTGTAAATTATACAAAGCTATGGGTGCCAGCTGCTTGGGAAGATGAAGCCTCGGTATTCCTGCAGGGTATCGAGGATTCAGACAGCGCAACGGAAGAACCACCCAAAAGATATCCCCCACCCGCCCCCTATAATCCAATGCTCCAACTTGAGCGGGCTGCGCCTGAGCCACCTCCAGCACACGGGGTGGAGGAACCGACCGCTCCGATAGGAACAATAGAGGGAGGCGGGGCGGAATAAGGAGGTGGAGCAATTGGAACGAGGCCTGGAGAACTTCCCGATGAAGTTCCAAGCCCTAAGAGCCTTCCCCCCCCCAGGGAAGTCCTGTCCGGATTAAATGCCCAGGGACAACCAGTAATTAGTTATGTGCATGAGCCTCTGAAGGCGTCAGAGCTCAGAATGTTTAAAAGAGAAATGAAAAATGTGGTAAAAGACCCACTGAGAACAGCGGAACAATTAGAAAGCCTGTTAGGTCCAAACATTTATACCTGAGAGGAAACTGCCATAATTAACACCCTGTTTTCAGTAGAAGAAAGGCAGTTCATACGTAAGGCAGCCATTCGAGGTTGGGAGCGAGAACATCGGGGAGAGTGACGGGCGAGCAGAAATTTCCGCTGCAACGCCCCAACTGGGATAACAGCCAAGCCCAAGATAGGCAACATATGGAGGACCTTAGGTCCCTTGTTATCAGAGGGATGAGGGAGGCGGTCCCCAAAGCGCAAAATATGACGAAAGCTCTTCAAATAGGGCAAGAGAAGGAGGAATCCCCAGCAGCCTTCCTCCAAAGGTTGACAAATGAAATGCCTTGTTTTTAGCTCAAGGTTTGCGGCCCCAAAGAGGGGGAGGCAGGGGGAGTCCTCGGAAGATTGGGTCGAGGAGGTATTCCATGGGATGGGGGGCTCGGAAACAACGGTGACAGGCAGGGTGCAGGCTGGACCCTGATCAAAGAAGAGACATTAGAGAAGAGAACTCACCGCGTGGAAAGGACCTGGAGAGACGCAGGCTCTCTGGAGAGGGGAGTTGAGTTGAATCACAATAGGGCAGTTGAGTGTGGATTGTCTCCAATAGGCCTGGGAGCGGCTAGATTCATCTTGATGGGAGCTATCGCCCTTTTAATAAAGCATTCCTTTCTCCTGGCTGAGAGGTAGGGAGAAAGAGCTTCTGTGTCCCTGCAGGGCTGTGATGGATTGCATGTGGCAACAGCCTGTTGAGGCATTGGTGTGCGGTTTTCTTTTTGAGAGCATTTGTTTGTCTGAATGTGCGCATACATGTAAGGTTGAGAAACTGTTTTGAGTTGTGAAAGGAGAGTTGAGAGATTGTGTGAGTCTATTCCTTAGGAGGCTGCAGGTTCTGGCCATGCCTGCATCCACCATTTATTCTGGTTTTGTGTGTGTGTGTTGTGATTTGTGTAATTTGAATGCATATGATGGGAAAGTTGAAAGGTTTTTGTCAATCCTTTCCCATTTGTTTTTTTTGTTCTTTAATTGTTTGAGAAGTATGTGTGTTTCATTATTTGCCCAGTCTCACCCAAACTCCCCCCCTTCTCTCTGCCTCTTGCCTGCTTGTTACAGGCCTGAGGATCCAGATGGGGGGAAAGAAGGGTGACAGAGGGGAGGGGCAATGCTTTTACAGAAGATCCTTTACTCCCCCATCTTTTTAGGATCCTTCCTTTTGCAGTGCCTTTACACACATCAGAGACAATCTTTTAAGTTTCAGAGATTTCTCTTTTTGCAGCTGCCGCTGTAGAAGGAAATGATTACTCCTCTTGTGAAAGTGGGGGGGAATGTGGGCAGTTTCAGAGAAGCAATGACTCAGAGAAGGGGGGGGCACCCCTTTGCTCTCACAGCTCCACTCTGCTCTGCCCCTGGCATTCCAGTTTTAGAAAAGTGTGTGTGTTTTTATAAATTTTATATGGATTAAATTTTAATCCCTCCTCAACATGGCACATGATGATAAAAACAGGAGAGGGAGAAAAAAAATTTTTTTTGGACAACATATGGTTTTAGTAGAGCTTCCATGGACTGGTATGATCTATCTGAGTTTTGTTTTTGTTTTTTGTTTTAACAAGTTTGACTATGGAAACAGTCCAAACACTAGATAAACTCTTATGTCAATGCTTTTTTTTTCTAGTTTTACAAGTTTTGATTTTAGGGAAGTTATTGGGGAATTAAATATTGGCATTTGAAGTATAATATTGTTTTTATTGAAAAAAAAATTGACTTTAAGTCATTATATATATATATATTAAAATTAGAGGTTTGGCTGTAAAAGTCTTGACCCAATTTTGGGTTTTTTTTTAAAAAAAAGACTTGTTTAAGCAATTGGGTCAGGTGGCGAAGAGATGGCCAACCTACTTACTTAGGGTGGTATTTTGCTAGGGCAAGAAAATTAGTTTTATCCAAAGTAGTGCTTAGATATATCCAAAACTACACCTACCAATCTAGTCACATGGGACAAACGCTTTGGGGGATTGTGTGTCTAGAATATTTATTTGTCCTGGAATCTTGTTGAAAGCCAAACAGGTGTGTGTGAGAGATGTGTGGTATGCCAAAAGGACAACCCAAAGACCAACCAAGTTCAACTCCAGGGGAACCTCCAAAGGGGGGTGGCCCTCGGGTGAACTGCTTCTTAGAATGGGTGAAAGGCTTTCTTTATAGGCTAAAAAGACACTTGGAGAGGCTAGGACCAAAGGCAGGATTAACATGGACACAGGCCTTTTTAGTGACAATACTAAGTCTCTGGATTGCTCCTAAGAAAAGACTAGCAGTCAGTCCATTTGAGATGGGTGACTCTATCTTGGAATTCTTAGTGGAGAAGTAGGAGACATGCATGCCATGGGGAAGAAATTTGTCTGCAAGTATTTGAAACAGTTATCTGCGCAAGTCTTGTCCTTGTCTCCCTATCTACAGGAACACAGAGCCCTTCTGTTGGAATAGCAGACGCATCCTTTTAAGTCTGGAAATCGAGTTAAACCAGACGGAGGGGAGTCGGCAACTGAGTTGGGAGAAACCCTAAAGAAGACACTGGTGTTGCCAAATACTGCTGGACACTGGACTGTGCAGCCCCAGGAAGACCAAGAAATAGGGCGCACCATGCGCCTGGACTTTTTTCTAATACCTTGTAGTTTTGATGACCATAATAGTCCCTGGACCTGGAAAAGAGAGTCACAGGGTTCAAGGGAAGCTTTGAAGATGCACTCAGTTTAGAACAATAGGGAATTTATATTTTCATATGAAAAGGTATTAAGATACAATTCTGAAATCCAGCCTGCCTGCAGTATGGAACTACGGTTAATCCACTGGTCTGGATTTGTTAGCCTTATAGGCTGGTGCCTGAGTCACGAGTGGACTAATAAACAACTATTGAAGGGGACGGAGAGGGTCACCTTCGGAGCAGACTTGTGGTGGTGCTGTGGAGGGGGGATGATTAGACCTACACTTCCTTCCCTGTGGGCTGGTACTTGCACCTTAGTGTAAGTGGCCATTCCATTTACTCTTGCATTTAAAAGGGGTACTTTAAAACCCAGAAGGAATAAGAGGGATGCACCGGGAGGATCATTTGACAGTGAAGTGTGTGTAGACAGGGTGGGAGTGCCTAGGGGAGTGCCGGATGAGTTCAGGGTTAGAGGCCAAATTTTGGCGGGATTTGAATCCTTTCTGTTTTGGTGGGTGACGGTCTACCGGGGATGTGGATTGGATCAACTACATCTATTGTGGCCAACGGGTTCATGAACTGTACCGGATGTTGTGAAGGGTATTGCAGAACGGTTGGATGCCACTAGTGGGGTGGCCTGGGAGAGTGGAATGGCATTGGGTGTGCTGTTGGCGAAGAAAGGGGGAGTCTGTGTGGTGCTGGGGGGGAGCTGTTGTGCCTTTATTCCGGGCAGCACAGCCCCCGATGGAGCTGTTGCTTGGGCCTTGCAGGGTCTGGCTGCACTGTCTGGGGAGTTGGCTGAGGGTTCGTGGGTAGACACCTCCCTTACAGGGTTGCTGGATTCTTGGTTTGGTGGATGGAAAGGGGCCCTAGATATAGGACAAGAGGGATTTGGGGGGGGGGTTATTCAGTAGTTGGAAACAAGCTCTAATGATGGGGATCCTATCCCCCTTATCAAAAGCATTGTCCAAAGTACAATCAAAAGCATGATGCCTCCAAAATCAATAATGTACCAAAGCTTGGGGAGCCACGATACTCAAGGATATCTAGAGGCAAGAAACATTTTACAACAATTCGAGTTACAAATTGAACAAACTGATAAAAATTAAAAGGGGGGAATTGTAAGGTATAGAAAAATACAATTTGTAAATAAGCAAGATCTATATAAACATATAAGGCAGTATCATATAGATCTTGGTTGGAGGAGATTTTAAGGTGTAAATACTAATAATAGTTAATAGCAAAGTTTAAGCTAGTAACACAATGTTAAATAATTAAACTAACACGAAGACAGAAAGAGACAGTTAACACAGGTAAAGATTTAAATGTGTAAAAGCCTTGGGATAATGAGGTGAAAACTGGCAGGCTTTCAAGAGAGAACAAAGGGAAAAGATGGGCCTCTTTGTGAGTGGCTTAACAGAAAGAGAGAGACGGTGGGACCCTGTGCCATTAGCACTATGCAATCAACATCAGGATGACCTCTCCATGAATTAGAGTAGGATGTGCCAAAAGAATGCAGGGGAGGAAATAGCAGGCAGGGGCCTCCACTGGGAACAAGGAGATAAGGTTTGGTGAAAATAAGGGTAAGAGGGATGAGGCGGCCGGAAGATTGTGCGTCTGAGTGCCCAGCCAATGGGGAAACAGGCCAGAAAGGGGAGGGGGAGGCTGGACAGGGAAAGGTATAAGAAAGTGTGTATTTGTAATTTTGGGTGTGGCATCTCTTCCTTCGATCAGACTCTGCGTAGTCTGGTCGAGGTGCCCACCACGCTTTGCAAACCGCTCAATAAAGTAAGTTCCTTTTCAGAACTCTCTGGTCCAGTTCTCGTGATTTTCATATCCAACACTCTTATACTAAAGAGAATCAAGGTGGGGTTATCTTGAGTTTCTTCCTCACGCTTCCTTCAATCTCTGGACGGTGTAATTGCTTCTCTGAGTCCCTGCTGAACGGCTTTCGCCTGCCTTCCCCCAAATCAGCTCTAAAATCCTTTATTGCATGGGGGTAACAACAGACATCCCCATGTTGATGTGGTCCCTGGTCCCTAGAGAAACAATTTCCTGAGAACGTCTGGAAAGCGAGGTAAACATCTCAGGACGAGAGGGCCCCTTTTCAGAGTTATTATTCAAGGAAATCTTCTGGGCCTTTGGCTGTGTGAGAATCATACTCACTGAATAAATTTGACAAAGTCTTGAGAAGCAGCAAAAAAGTTTTATTAATGTTCTTGCAAGGACGGGTGCCCAGCCAAAATAGGCACACCCCTTCACACAAAGCATGCAGTTTTATTCCCTACCCGAGGCCGGTGAAATCCCTCCTCCTGTTCCCCATTGGATAGGTACTTGGGAGTTCACAGCCTATCCGAGACGCCTTAGATTTTGCAGGAAGTCCTGCCTTTGTTTATATCTCCCATTCCTCACTTTTTACCTCCCCCAATCCCCTATTTATTCTTTTCCTTATAAGGCAACTAGCCCCCTTGGAGCAAGTAGGTCAGGGTCTTGTCTGACCACAAAGCTTGCTAGTACTGGTGTTGAGCTTATTTTCAGCATTGGTTGGGCAGCTTATTTCCTTTATACCTGCCCTTATGGAGAAACAGTCTCCTGTTTCCCCTGACCACATATCCCACATCCTCAATATACTGGCAAGCAAGCTTAGTTTTGCAAGTTATAGAAAAGCAAGCTTCATTTGGCAATTTACTGAAACAGCAAGTTCTTTTCTATTGTAGAAATAATTTTTTGCAAAAACAACATCGCTATCCCCCTTTCTCACAGCTGTTTGGCGGATGTATCCATTTGAAAGAAAGAAAGGAATGAGCCAGCCAAGGTGGCATAATTTGCATTTTTCATTTTCGGTGGCATTCCAGGGCAGGATTCATGAGATGAAGACCATCACTGGTCATTGTTCTTTGATGGATTTACAAGCCCCCAAGACCCATGGCCCCTCCGGAGTAGGGCAGTTTAAAATTGCTGTAAAATAAATAGCAATACATTATATTTCAGACAGAGCTTTTTTCTAAACACTTACAGCAAGGCAGTTATTGGACAGCCCTCCTACCCCAAACACAGATTTTTGCAAAATGCCTAGACACTATAGACCAGTGTTTTTCAACCCTGGCAGCTTTAAGACGGGAGGACTTCAACTCCCAGAAGTCTGGCTGGGGAATTCTGGGAGTTGAAGTCCACCCATCTTACAGTTGCCAAGGTTGAGAAACACCGCTATAGACAGCATCAATACTGTGGAGTCCTTGGTCCTCTTTGAGCTTGGCTGTTTCCTTGCAGACGTTTCGTTGCCCCACTAGGCAACATCTTCAGTGCTAGAAGGAAGTGGGGTTTGCTCCCTGTTTATATACGGCGGCTTGCCCTGCCAGTGCTGGTGAGAGTGTGGTCTTCTCCTTGGTGGTTCCTTGAGTGGGGTGTTGTGTACTGCTTGATTGTTCACCTGGTGTTAATCCTGGTGTTAATCTTTGCCTATCTGGGTGTTGGTTGCTGGCAAGGGAGTGTCCTGGTCTTTTGGCTTTTCCCCTGTCTCTTTTGAATGGTGTGTAAATGTGGTTGATCTCTATGTGCCTGTTGGTGGCTGACTTGTCTGAATGCCAAGCTTTCAGGAATTCCCTCATGTTTTGGGGTTTGGCTCGGCCTAGGATGCTCACAGCTTCTTCCCAGTTGAAACTGTGGTTGAGTCTGCCCACGTGTGGTGAGATTGAGGAGTTTCCATCGTGTCTTCTGACTGCCAGTTGGTGTTTGTGGATGCGCCCTGCTGGCCTTCTGCCTGCCTGTCCTACACAGTGGCTCTTACAGTCCTTGCATTATATATCGTAGCTGATTCCTGTTTTTTCTTCCTGGGCTGCTGGGTCTTTTGGTTTGCTTAAGATGCTCCGGAGGGCTCTTGTTGGTCTGCGTGCTACGCTGATGCCGCGTGGTTGTCACAGTCTGTTTCTGAGATGTCTCTGTGCCTGGCAGTGCTGTCCTGTCCACAGCTTGTGCTGGTTGCGCTTCAGCCACTTTTTGATAAAGTTGCATGGGTACCCATTTTGTTGAAAGATGCTGTATAGGCAGTCTGTTTCCTTTTTCTGGCGTTCCAGGTTGCACGGCGTCCAGGGGCTTATTTGCTCGAAGGCTGGCTGAAAATTTGCTCTGAACTTCAATGCCATCTGCCTGAGGACTGTCTTTGCTTTACTTATTCGTGTATTTATTTATTTACACACACACACCCCGCTTTTTTCTGAACAGTGTTCTCCAGCAGTGTGAATCAGCTTTCCGGCCCTGCGGAAATCCCATCCGGGGACTGGAAATTGGAAAAGTAACGAACAAAAGTAGAATAAGAGGCAAAGCTTGAAAAACGGCGGAAGGCAAATGTTTACAGGGCATAAAGCCCCACACAAGAGGTTTATTTGAGAGAGCCGCCAATGGAAGGGAGGGTGTCTTCCCCACATCGCTTCACCCCACCTGACTTTGCCAGCTGCAGCCTCCCTCCCTGCCGGGAGAAAGAAAGCGAAAATCCAGCCACGGAACTGCAGCGGCAACGTGCTAGGAGAGGCTGACGTTCCCTGCTGTGCACGTGGGGCTGGTTTTTCCCTCTGCAAGGCATCTCCCCGTCCTTCTCCGTTGCAGCAGACTCTGCATCCGTCAGATGCGTTGCTGATGCTCAGGAACCGGCAAAGATGGGCCGGATTGCCTGGAAAGCCTTGTGCCTGTCGCTCTTCGATTATAAAACCGAGAAATATGTCATTGCCAAGAACAAGAAGGTGGGGATTCTCTACCGTGTGGTCCAGCTGTCCATCCTGGTGTACACTGTCGGGTAAGGACATGTTCGTACTTTCTGGCAAAGCAACTCATCTTTCCAAAAGGTCTTACTGATGCTGGGATGGTCATATCTTTGCAGCAACCCACTGAATGGGAGCTGCTAGAAGGAAAGATGGGGGGAATTGAGGAAAGATCTTTATTCACGGGGTGTGAAAAGAGGGAGATTTTATCCGTTCTTTCCTAGCTGGACTCATCTGCACGCAAGCACTGTTGTGGCTCCATTTGGCTGCCATGACAAATAGCTAAATCTTTTCCCTTTTAATTCAGGACAAACTCAGCCTATCCGCATTAGGCTATTTTCTGTGCCGTGTGAATTAAACGGAGCCTGGACCTCTTCTCTTAACATCTGTGACTCATCTGCATTTCTCTTTTGGGGAGCAATATGATAGGAAGCTCGCTTGCCTCGGCCAGGCTGTTTTGGTGTGCATCATGCTGAAAAAGCCTTCAGAGACCAGGAAATGCTGTAATTTTTTCCCTGGACAGAGATTGGAGTTGTCTTATAACTAGAGAGAAACAGCTAGGACCATGCTGTTTGCATGCTGTTTGCATGCTGGCTGGGGAACTCTGGGAGTCGAAGTCCACCCAGCTTAAAGTTGCTGAGGTTCAGAAACACTGGCTAGGACAATGGCTATTCTGTCTCAGTTTAGAAGAAAGCGTAAAGGTGATCTGTAGGTATTCAGAGGCTCAGAAACCCCATCACCTGTGTTGGAAATATAGCATCCAGTATTGAGGTTTTTCATTAAATAAGGGAGCTATTAAAGTAGGTGCTTTCTGTTATTGATTCTGCATTGAACAATGGGTTCATCTAGATCAGCGTTTCTCAGACTTGGCAACCTTAAGACGTGTGGACATCAACTCCCAGAATTCCCCAGCCAGCCACCTTCCAGCTCCCTTCTTTCATTCTATTCTTCTATCAGTTGTTCCCTGGTTCCACAATCCCTGTTTGTTGTTTCAGGGACAACCGTAAACCCACCTTTGGTGTTTTATGTCAGCTGACCTCTAACTGCAATGCGGCCCATCTTTGGGAATGACTTTATTTTCTTCCATTCCTCAGGACAGAGAACAAAACATAACCCTGTCAAATATGCAGTGCAGGCGTGCAAACTTAACAGACCAACTTGATTTGTGAACAAGGGTGGGATTTCTTGCCCTGTGAATGTTGGCCTTTTGACGTTTTTCAAGCTTTGCCTTTCATTATATTCTTGTTCATTACATTTCCAGTTTAGAAAGGGCTGAATGAGAAAGGGAAGGGGGGGAAAGAACCCAGCAGAATGCGCAAAGAGGCTGTTTTGCATGCTAAAACATTTTTAAAAGATGGTAAAGACACTCTCCAGTCTCCAGCTAGATTCCTGGGGCTTCATGGATCTCGCCGTGCCGTGTGCAAGTGGTTCCCTGCTGCCTTCTTTCAGAAAGTTTTCTCAACTTCTTAGTCTAGCCTCCTTAGTCTAGACCAGTGTTTCTCAACCTCGGCAACTTTCAGATGTGTGGACTTCAACTCCCAGAATTCCCCAGCCAGCAGATGCTGGCTGGGGAATTCTGGGAGTTGAAGTCCACACATCTGAAAGTTGCCGAGGTTGAGAAACACTGACCAATCTTTTGGCAAGATTTTGGAAGTGGTTTGCCTTTGCTTCCTCCTTCCTGGGCTGAGAGAGAAGGACCAGCCCAAAGTCCCCCAGTGGCTTTGTGCTTAAGGCAGGATTCGAATTTAAGGCCGGACTCAAACCCACAGCTTCCTGGTTTCCAGGCAGTTTCTACACCACACTGGCTCTCTTGCTAATAACGGAGGACTGTGGGTTCCTATTGCAGTTTTCAAGGATCTAAATCTTGTACTAACCCTTATTAAAGTCTTTAGTTCCTGCCTCTCAGATGATTATAAAAGTGTGGGAAGAGGAACAGGACTTTCCCAGACACACACCTGCACTTGCACACACACCCTGTTCTTCTCTGAATTATAGTGGTGTTTCTTGTGTCTCTGTTATTAGCTGAATTGTGCTTTTTTCTAATGCAAGCAACGGTGCTAATTTAACAAACAATGCAGACATTCTATATGGGATTTTTTTCCAGTTCCTTAAAGGTCTCCCTCCCTGAGTTACACAGGGGTTCCTTACCACAATTTTGATATGCTCCCACCCTATAGACAGCATTGATATTTTCACTGCTTGGAGTTTAGCCTAGAAGAGAAAACAGAAAAAGGGAAAATTATCTTTGCCAGGGGTATCTTCAGGGCATGGTCAAAAAAGTCAAGATGGTGGCCGTGATGGTGCAGTCAAAGCTGTGTTTGTTTTTTAGGAGCATCACCCATACACATTGCAACTCACCAAAAATTACACCTTTTAATAAAATTCGATCTTCGGAAAAGGGGCTACCAGACTCCTGATTTTTGCAAAACCATCTGGAACCTTGTTGCTAAAGGGCAATAAGGTGAACAAAATAGGAAAAAAAATAGCAAAATATAGTAATAAAATCTAATTTAAATTATACATCCCTCTAGCCATTTCACAGCACCTGATGAAATGAGCTTTTGAATAAGATGTGTTAGCTGAAAAAGATGCTACCGGATTCCTGATTTTTTGCTGCGTAGACTAACACATCCCTAAATCAGGGCATCTCACTGTGTCCCAGTCATGCCCTATGGCAGTGTTTCTCAACCTTGGCAACTTGAAGATGTGTGGACTTCAACTCCCAGAATTCCCTAGCCAGCCATTCTGGGGAATTGAATTCTGGGAGTCGAAGTCCATCCATCTTCAAGTTGCCAAGGTTGAGAAACATGCTTTAGATCCTGAAAGTCTAATGTGATTTAAACTGGAGTATCCAGTTCATAAGGAGTGCCTCTCAAAAATAATCCCATTTTCCTTTAAATAAGCAGACATCTCTCCATTCACAAATTCTGTTCCATCACCAGAATGTAAAACCTGCGGCTTTCTTCCAAATATTTCACCGTTTGGCCTTATTAGGTACAAACAGGAAACACGGGATGCTTCACCCAAGAAAATTACAAAATGCCTGTTTCCTCCGTTTGACTCAACGGGAAGGGACCAGAGGCCAGGGTGGATATTCTCACAGGCTAAATATTGCCACCGTGCTGCATTTTCAAAATTTTGCATGGTTTCGGTAGATATTGTACGTGATTCTTGAGGTCATATACCATGTATGCACCCTGGGTGGGTTGACTGATGTCAATTTGCAATTTTGAAAATTTTCAGTTTTGAAACTGAGGGCCGGTTCTGTTTGCATCTGCCGGATTTGCTGTGATCCAAAGCCCTCGTTTTCTCTGCACTGATCCAGGCAATTGCTCCCTTTACAGGTTTAACTGCTTTTCTCTTATCACAGTTCTCCAGAGAATCCTCTCTGAAAAATCCAGATTCTAACTCTTTTCTGTTCAACAACAGCCCTCCGCCCTTATCTGGGGTCGCGTAACCTCCATCGATGAATGCAACTTTCTGAGTCTGTAGCTAAAGCTTGGCCAAGCAGGAGAGAGCGTCCTTGGTTTATTCTTCAAAATAATTGTCTCTTCATCACTCGGGCTGCATTTTATTACAACCTCCCTAGTGCCTTGTGGGATTATTTGCTTCCCATTAGCCACTCTGATTTGCCTTTAGCTGCTTGGATCAAGACCCAGAGAAATACTTACTTCTAATCAAGGGCTCCATAGTCCAGATTGGTGTTACTCAACCCTAGCAACTTTAAGACGGGTGGACTTCAACTCCCAGAATTCCCCAGCCAGCCATGCTGGCTGGGGAATTCTGGGAGTTGAAGTCCACCCGTCTTAAAGTTGCCAGGGTTGAGAAACACTGGCCCAGATGGAGGGAAGTCGGATCCCCACCATCTTAATTTGTTGCTGCAGTGAAGATTTTCTGGGGCATCCTGTTCTGTTTCTTAGAAGGCATCATTTCCTGGCTTTTGGGCTTGGCACCGTCTTCTTCTGCAGCCTTTCCCCATCCTATAAAGATCCCACCATCCTTTGAGAGAATAAGGCTGCATCTGGCTGAGTCTCCCTTGGGCCTCTCAGATGCATTGACGAGCATCGTTGGGAATCGAAGGTCTTGGGGATGGCCTCATTTTGCCAAAAAAAGCAGGATTTTCTTCTGGCTTTCGAAACAGAGACTTCTCCGGGCTCCGAGATCTCTCCCCACATTAGGGATTCCTGCTCAGGCCTTTGGATAGGATGTCAGCCTATCCAAAGGCCTGAGCCAAAGCTTTCCTCTTTTTTTTTTTAAGACTTTTTAAAAATTCATCCTTAACAAATTTTACAGAGAGAAAGAAAAAAAAAATGCAGCCCCCCCAAACCAAAATATATGAAAAACTACAAAAAAACATAGCCAACCAAGTAGGTAGGAATTCCCAAATTCCCTTGTTTCTTAAAACAGAGGCCTGTGAAGACCCCCTTCCCATCTCCCACCTGCCAGCTGAGCAGCACAGGTAAGTTGCCCCCCCCCAAGACCCCTCCATTGTGTGTCTTTTCTGGATGTTTTCTTGACATCCCAATCGAACCTACAACTTTGGGATGGCACGATGATTCTTTTAACTGCATTTTTTTTGTTATTTTGCTTACAGGGATTTTTTAAACAGATTACTTTGCTTTTTTGTGGATTGGTAGTTAGCCACCCAGAGTTATTTATCTAAGATGGATGGTCACAGAATTTTTCCAAACCAATACATTTCCTGGTGGTCTCCCATCCAAAATGCTAAACAGATCCAACCCTGCGATAAAATAAAACTCCTAAAATAGCTGAACAGAGTGAAAAGAAAAAGAAACTCAATAATTACGAAGAGCTTAATAAACTTCAGCCTAGGGAGAACTCAAAATTATCTGTAAGGTTGAAGGTGTGTGTCAAAATGAAAAAAGCAGAGCTGCTGGAATGTAAGGTTTCAGATATCTGTGCGTGCAATGTCACAATGCATTATGCTGTCACCCAATGACTTTTAGTTTTTCTGCCCTTGGCCCCCAGGGACACCTCTAGAATATCTTTCCACCTGCTTATTTATTCACCTCCCCTGATAAGAGTCGCCCAGCTCTGCATTATATCATCATCATCATTTTTTTTCTTCCTCCCCTGCATTTTAAATAAATGTATATTTTGATATAGTTTTCGCTTATTTGTTCCTATAATTACATTTTATTTGTTGAAGCCACTTCGAGGTTTACAACAAAGGGCAATTGCTGAGCATTATGTGGAATAATCTTAATTGTTAATTAATCTTCGTTGTTGCCTTCCACATTTTTTTCTGTGTGCTGTTTTAAATTGTAAGCTGCCTTCTGGGTATAACTGGAAAGTGAGTCCTGCAAATAAGTGGAGATATGCCACTGGCTTTTAGCTACCGTGTCCTGGGAACAGATTGCAGAATTATTAAAACACTGGATCGATAAACTGCAAACATAATAGGACAGGAAGGATCAAAATATAAAAAAGCTCGGGTCCCAGTACTGTATAATGCAAACATTTAAAATAAATAATTAACGAGAGGATTTAACGATGCCAAATGTGCCTGGCTTCTCCATTTCATCCCTGCTACAAAGCCCGCATAGCATCTCTTCCCTTTTTTTGTCTCCAGCCTGATGAAGAATGCAGTTGAACCACTTGGGACCTTTCATTGTTCCTGAGAAAGATGCCAGTTGGGGGCTCTTGGAACAATCAGAATTTAAATCAGACAAGAAAGCATTTCCTCCAAAGCCCACTGTTCGTTCATTTTAAAAAAAGTAAAGCAAGGATGACTGCCTCATTTCCCCTTTAAATCAAGTTGCTCTTAAATCATTTTATTTACAGCTTCTTATTTCTAGCAGGTTGAGGTTATAGAGAAGAAAAGGGAGAGGAGTAAGTTTCTTGCCATCTGTTGAAAATGGTTCCCACATATGGATGTATTAAAAAGTTATGTAAAAATATTGAACAAATAATTGAGAAAACAGCATCAGGCACCAGAATGGATGTACAAATCTGTATTCATCCATATTATAGTCTAGTATTGTATCTTGCTATTATAATGGTTTACTATTTTGGCATGTTATACGTCGCTTAGAATTTTAGCTGATAAATTTATTCTGCACATAGATAAATACATATAAAGGCACTTCTTTGTTGAACAGATCTTACCATGAGGACATTCTTCCGGATGTCCTACTGAAATGGGCTTCCTTGTAGTGTAATTTAATTTAATGAAAGCATGTAAAGTTTGGAAAGTGCCTTGGAGATCATCTAGTCCAACCCCCTGCCCAGTGCAGATATTCACCACCGTGTAGAGGAATATGGAGATAGCTTTGAAGAAAGAACGCAAGGACTGTTAAGTAAGCATCAGCTTAGCCTGGGGAAGGAAGAGGGAGTGAGAAAGAAACTCAAGATAAGCCTGGCATGATGCTATTTGGTGTAAAAGGGAGTGAAACTGGCAGGCTTTCAGATTTCAGTTATTATACCCTACTGAAATAAATTATTATACCCTAGTAAAGTCTTTCTCAACCTTAGCAACTTTAAGATGTGTGGACTTCAACTCCCAGAATGCCCCAGCCACCATGGCTGGCTGGGGAATTCTGGGAGTTGAAGTCCACACATTCTAAAGTTGCTAAGGTCGAGGAACACTGCCCTAGTGCAAAAATAAACTCTTCAATAAAATAGAGTTCCCAGGAGTTCTTCTCTAGACCTGGCTACATTAAAGGCATCCCTGACAGATCGCCATCCAGTCTTGGTTTAAACAGCTCCAGAAAGGAGAGTCCATCCCCTCTTGAGGCATCCATTCCTCCTCTGAACAGCTCTTACATCAGGAAAGTCTTCTGATACAGAACCGTAGGATGTAAGGCTTGCAAGGGACCTTTGAGATCATCCAGTCCAACCCCCTGTCCAGGGCCAGTATCTACTATTACAACATCTGTGAAAGATGGCCAGCCAACCTCTACGTAAGTCCTTCCAAAGGAGATGCCACCAGCTTGCTGCTGAACTTGGAAAACTGTGCCTGAAGTCCAACCAAAATCTGCTCTCTTGAAATTGAAAACCTGATTAAATCAGCTCTGATTCTCACTCACACACGCACATGCCCCTGTGCCTTTTTTTTTTACTGCTTAACCTTTTTTTTTTCCTCTGGCCCCTCCAGGTGGGTGTTTATGGTCAAGAAAGGGTACCAGGAAGTGGATACCTCCATCCAGAGTTCGGTGATCACCAAGGTGAAGGGGGTTGCCTTCACCAACACCACAGACATGGGCAAGAGGATCTGGGATGTGGTGGACTACATCATGCCCCCGCAGGTACTAGGGCTGACTTCCCATGGTCCATATCGGCTTCCGTTGCTCCAAGAACAGGGTCTGTCTTTGGAGCAGTGTTCCTCAACCTTGGGAACTTCAAGCTGTGTGGACTTTAACTCCCAGAATTCCCCAGCCAGCAAAGCTTTGCTGGCTGGGGAATTCTGGGAGTTGAAGTCCACACAGCTTGAAGTTCCCAAGGCTGAGAAACACTGCTCTGGAGAATGAAAGGACCGAAGAGCTCACTAATTTCTCTACAGATTTCTTGATGTTCAGGTCAGAAGCTACCACTTGGTTCACCTCCTCTGCATGGTCTCCTCCAAACCTCCCCAAACTGGTAGGCCCTAGAAGGCTTGGACTTCAGGGCCCATCATCCCCAGCCAGTAACTCAATGCTGGAGATGGGGGGTAGTGGTCAAATCCATTTGAAAGGCCTGGTATTAGGGAAGGGTGGTGTCTTTGGGACTGGCAGGGGTTCTCCGTTTGTTTAGGTAGAGGAGAATATTTTCCTGACTTCCCACAAAATGTCACTCGAAACCACTCCTGGTGACTTCGTGGACCCATCCACGCAGCTTTCTTGACCACAATAGAGAATTGGCTTGTGGTCCCCTTTTTCCAGAACAGCGTTTCTCCACCTTGGCAAATTTAACCCGTGTGGACTTCAGCTCCCAGAATTCCTCAGCCAGCCAGGCTGGCTGGGAAATTCTGGAAGTTGAAGACCACACGTCTTAAAGTTGCCAAGGTGGAGAAACACTATTCTAGAATGTCACCTTCTGAGTCTAGCCTACAACCTGGGATCCCCTGGTGGTCTCCCATCCAACTGAATCTGACTCTGCTTAGCTTTTATGGAATCAGCAATGGCTAGCTGGGATGTATTAAAACCAACTGCTATATACCTATTAAAATCCTCCGCCCCGGCCCAAATTAGACATCAGATTTGTGAATATTGTGATTTCAAGGAAAGATCTTGGTGTTCTCAGAACGGAGGGCTGTTTTTCACACTATGCGCATGATTTAAAAAGAACTATAATATCTTCCCTTCCCTTCCCTTATTTATTTATTAAATTTCTCTGCCTCTCACCTACGATGACTCTGGGTGGCTTACAAATAATAAAAATGGCAAATCACTAAAACATTCAGTAAAGTTACATAAAAATACCAATACAAGATATAAAATATAAAATATAGAATATAGAATATAAAGTTCAAGATGGGAAGCTCTTAACCTTGGCGCCCTGACAGGGCCAACCACCCACACGAACAGCTGTCCCCCCTCCCATCCTAGGCCAGGAGGCATAGCCATGTTTTTACTCCTTTCCAAAAGGCTGGAAGAATGGGGGCCTGTCTTACCCCTGGGGGTAGCTTGTTCCAAAGGGCGGGGGCCATGGCAGAGAAGGCCCTCTTCCTGGACCCTGCCAAGTTGGCAGTCCCTCGTGGACAGGGTCCATCCCTTCCCTTCCCTTTTTTCTCGCAAAATTCTGAAACGGTCTTTTTCCAATTCCTTCCCCCTCCTTAGGGCGAAAGTGTTTTTTTCGTAATGACCAATTTGATCATCACCCCCAACCAGCGGCAAGATACCTGCGCTGAGGTAGGATGGGCTTAAAGTCGACAAGGGTGGCGTGCGTGCAAGGAGTGTGTGCAACTGCAAGGAGTGAGTGTGCAAGCCACGCGGAGCATACAGCAAAGGAGATTCTGATACTCTGGCGGCCCAGGTTCAAACCAGAAAGGAGTGAGTGATCAGTATATTGCTATCTAGCATTAGCAACACCACCAAAAGGGCTCTAGCCAAAGCAAAATGCAAAGTTTGGTCCGAATGTAACATTTCTGTGCCTGGCAGAATTCCTGCCCCTTTAGTACAAAAGGCCTGTTCTGAACTTTACTGCAGTTGAAGTCCACCCATCTTAAAGTGGCCACCTTTGGAAAACACCCTGGGCCCGACTGATGCAGGATTTAATCTGGAGCGAGGCAGGGGAGGTGAAGGCGGTCCTTAGGAGGCAGGTGACAGGTGAGACAGAGTAAAAGCCCGTCAGCAATTAGCAATTGCAACGCGTTAATTGGCAAGCGTTCTGTCAACAGAGAATCTCGGAAATCGTGGGAGGACTCCCCCCCCCCGTTTCTAATGAGTTCGTTAAGGCAGGGGCTTTCTGCAGGATCGAAAGGCTTCTTCCAGGGTTTCTCCCCACCTGGGCTGGTGGTTGTTTCAGACCCACAGATGCCCCCCACTCCTCTTCCAGGCTCGTGCCAGTTCCCCCTTTTTCTGCCTTTCCTGGCTGTCCCCCCCCCCATCTCTAACAGATCCTAACTGCATTAATATTTGAAATTCACCCTAATTCTTCATTGGAAAAATACACCCAACTACATTTAAAATAAGTGTCACAAGGAGAGGAAGCGTGCACAGACATATAGCTGAGACATGTTGTATGGATTCCTGAACTGAGGAAGGGGTTGGAATAGATGACCTCCGAGTTCCCTTCCAACTCTGACAGTCTTCAAATTCTATATATCGTCAACTTTAGGATGCAATGTGAAAGAGAAGGATTGGACATGACATCTAAACTGCAAAAGATTCCAGGATAATTCAGGTAGTCCCCACTTAATGACCACAATTGGGATTGGAATTTTGGTTGCCAAGTGAAGCGGTCATTAAGTGAATCCAACCTGATTTATGACCGTTTTGCAGTGGCTGTTAAGCGAATCACCATGGGCATTAAGCAAACCACATGGTTGTTAAATGAATCACACTGTTCCCCATTGAATTTGTTTGCCAGAAGCTGCCTAGGAAGGTCGAAAATGGCGATCATGTGACCCCGGGATGCTGCGACAGTCGTAAGTGTGAGGATCGGTCGTAAGTTGGTTTCTCGGCACTGTCATAAGTCCAAACTATCACTAAATGAATGGTCGTTAAGTCACGACTACTTGTAAGAATGGAACGTGCTAGGGCTTCACTTATATTATTGCAGAAAAGGCAGTGATTTTGCTCAATGGGTCTCTTGAGTTGGTTGGTTGGGGGAAAAAAAGCATGTTGTGATGATATTGCTCGGCTGCCTGGCACAAATACTGATTTGTGTTTTGCCTTCGGTCAAGCCAAATAGTAGGTTCCATCAATTGACCTGATGCTGGGAAGCTCATGAATAATAAAATAATAAAACGTTCGGCTCTGGGGCATTAGGAACGGAGAGTGGCTTTTTGCCACAAATAACCCCAAGAGGGAAAGGGAAGGATGATTGCTGAATGCTTAAAGCACTTCAGCCTGATTTTTTTCTCTTTTGGAATCAGGACGAAAGTATTGCATGCCCCTTATAGCTCGATAAGATGCTCTTTTTTCAGAACCGTAGAATCCTAGGATTCTGGGAGTTGAAGTCTACCCATCTTAAGGTGGCCAAGTTTGAGAAACACTGGGCTAAACAAACCTAGTTTCTTGAATGGTTCTTCATGGGAAGAAGGCAATATCGGATGTCATGCTTAGACCCCAATCTCCCTTGTATCTTGATCAGCCTAAGGATTACAGGTAGTCCTTGATTTACAACCATTCATTTAGTGACCGTTCAAAGTTACAACGGCGCTGAAAAAAGTGACTTACGACCAGTCCTCGCACATATAACTGTCGCAGTGTCTTTGTGGTATGTGATCAAAATTCAGGCGCTTGGCGACTAGCATGTATTTACAACAGTTGCAGCATCCCAAGGTCACGTGATTATCATTTGTGACCTTCCCAGCTGGCTTCTGACAAGCAAAGTCAATGGGGGAAGCCGGATTTGCTTAACAACCATGTGATTCACTTAACGACCATGGTGATTTACTTAATGACTGCAGCAAAAAAGGTTGTAAAATCAGGCATGACTCACTTAATGACCACCCAATTGTAGTTGTAAGTCGAGGACTATGTGTATTCTGGAAGAATGCCAGTTGGCTCCCGGCCTTGAGTTTAGTCTTTGAGAAGAAGATTCTGTGCTTTCTTTCTCTTCCAGAACCCGGGTATTCCAGATGCCTTGTGTTACCGTGACCAAGATTGCACTCCAGGAGAAGCAGTGGTAGCCGGCAATGGTATAACTGCTGTTATTATTATTATTATTGTTACTCTTTATGGAATGAGTGTGTCACCAACTGCATTCAATCATGGCGGCTGAGATGTGCCTGATTAAAACATCAGTGTAAACAATGCCACATTCCTGATGACGATAAAACCTTTCTAACAAGTTTAAAAACGCCAGAGAAATCTCTAATAAAAATCAAGCAACACCTCTAAATGGCATAATTAATCAAAATCAATCCCTACATGGTCCCCCACATTCATATTACAAGGTAGAAGGATAAATAACAGCCAATGCTTGGAGGCCCTCTGGAATACAGTGGTGCACAAAACGTTTGTGAACCCTTTTGAATTTTCAGTATGCTTTTGCCACACACAAATAGGTAACTTTGGACCATTTTCCTCAATAAATAAGAGAACAAGTATAATGTTTTTGACTCATTTGTGTCATAGGCTTCCCTTTATCCAGTTTTAGGATTTGTGTGGAGAACAGATCACATTTCAGGCCACATTTATGCAGAAATATGGACAATTCAAAAGGGTTCACCAACTTTTAAGCACCACAGTAATTCAGTTTTCATGCAGTGTTTCTCAGCCTCTCCAACTTTAAGACGGGTGGACTTCAACTCCCAGAATTCCTCAGCCAGCATCCTTTAAGATGCGTGGACTCCAGCTCCCAGAATTCCCTAGGGTTTAAGAGCTTTAAGAGTTAAGCCAGCAGGGGATTTCTGGGAGTTGAAGTCTGCTCACCTTAAAGCTGGCGAGGTTGGGAAGCACTGGTTTAATGTTTCCAGAATGCCATGAAGTCTAATACACAAAACAAGGTGTCCCAAGGGTGGGAGCCCCGTGGCAGGGTAAAAAAGCCTTTTTTTACAGGCTTTTAAAAGCCACTTTCCCCCAAGGTTAGTGGGAACCCTGAGTTTGGGTATGCTGTTTGCTCTGCAAAAAAATGAAGTGTTTGAGGTCCTTCTGTTGAGGAAAGCTCTTAATTCCCTAGGAGGATTAGTCATGCCTATTTTGCTAATCACCAGATTATGGGAGTTAATTGTTCTCTCTGACATTTTTTCAAATACCACTTTTTTTTTAACCAAATGGGAAAGTTATACTGACTTTGCAAAGGTGGGAAGAACAGAAGAGTGCCCGGTGATGAACGAAAGACCTAAATAACATCAGAAAAGGGAGGAGCAGCACATTCAAAACTTAACTTTTCCCTGGATGAACTTGAAGGCACTTAAAAAAAAAATTTAAACAATATTTTTAGCCCTTCGCTAGCTGTTTGTTTCCCGATCCTGTCCCTCTTTTCCAAAATTTCTTCCAAGGTGTTCCCTCTTTTTCCTCTAAAGCTGGAAATGTGGTTATGTCAAAATCTCTAAAAGATTACCCTTACTTTTCTCTTGCAAAGTGGGTATCTGCATTTGTTGTTGTTGTTATTATTATTATTTTGTAAATCTTTTCAGGGAGTTGGTTTTGAATTTGAGTCGTGGGGGTAGGCATTATTTATTACCAATCGAAGCAAATATTTGTAGGTCAGGGTTGAACTGTGGAGTCCCGGGTGCTCTCTGAGCCTTGTGGTTTTCTTGCAGGCGTTTCATTGCCAGGCTAGGCACCGTCTTCAGTGCGAGGGGGGAGAGGGCCTTGCTCTCAGTTTATACACCGTGGCTTGCCCTGCTTGTGTTTCTGGGGGTGTGTTCTCTCCTTGCGGGTTCCTTGACTGGGCCGTTGTTTGCTGCTGGGTGGATTGCCTGAGTTAAGAGTTCCTTGATTGGGGCGTATTGTGCTGTTTGCTGGTTCATCTGGTGTTGATCCCAGTGCTGATTTTTGCATATCTGGGTGTCGGTTGCTGGCAAGGGAGTGTCCTGGTCTTTTGGCTTTCCTATTGTCTCTTCTGAATGGTGTGTCAATGTGGTTTGCCTCTATGTGTCTGCTGACGGCTGCTCGGTCTGAGTGCCAGGCTTCCGGGAATTCTCTGGCGTTTTTTTGGATTTGGCTTGGTCTAGGATGCTCACAGTTTCCTAGTTGGAACTGTGATTGAGTCTGTCCATGTGTGGTGAGATTAAGGAGTTCTCATCGTGTCTTCTGACTGCTAGCTGGTGTTTGTGGATGCCTGGCAGAAGACTAGCAGAGCGCACCCACACTGCACTGAAGAGGTTGCCCAGTCTGGCAATGAAACGTCTGCAAGAAAACAGCAAGGCTCAGAGAGCACCCAGGACTCTGCATTATTTATTTTACTTTTATGGAAACCCTTCCCCCCATAAGGTTGATGGTAATTTTTTATTTTATTTATTTATACCTCAAATTTAGGGGGATGCGGTGGCGCTGCAGGTTAAACTGCTGAGCTGCCGAGCTTGCTGATCGGAAGGTCGGCGGTTCGAATCCACGTGACGGGGTGAGCTCCCGTTGCTAGTCCCAGCTCCTGCCAACCTGGCAGTTCGAAAACATGCCGATGTGAGTCGATTAATAGGTACCGCTTCAGCGGGCAGGTAACAGCGTTCCATGTAGTCATGCCGGCCACATGACCATGGAGGAAGTGTCTTTGGACGAACGCCGGCTCTTCGGCTTTGAAACGGAGATGAGCACCGCCCCCTAGAGTCGGACACAGCTGGACTTAATGTCAAGGGAAACCTTTACCTTTACCTATACCTCAAATTTAGTCAACGCTCATTTCACTCAGAGAGCAACTCTGGGAGGTTTACAATAAAAACTTGTAAACGTTTCCCTTCTCCTTTGAAGGGTATTTTCAAAGGAAATGCCCCTTCATCAAAATGAATGAGCACAAAATGGAGGATGCAACTGAACAATTGAAACCTCACCTGTTTGCTATGTGCATCATGTTCGGTTGTGACCGCCATCTTGACTTTTATTACCCCCGCCGCCCCGCTCCACGGCCATGCCTGTCATTATCGCTCTTCCCAAACCCACCTGAAAATTATCCCAGCAAACCACAAAATTACAGGCTGGCTGACATTTTTCTCATGATCTTGTTTGCCCCTACAGGAATCAAGACCGGGCTGTGTATAAAAGTTGGGAACAACATCAGTGGGACCTGTGAAATACTAGCTTGGTGTCCAGTGGAGAGGAAAGACAGCCCAAAGTTGGTTCCACTCCTGCATTTTAAAAAAAAAACCTTTTACGTAGAAGCTGAGCATTTGAATCCTAGAATTGGGAGTGTCCCTTGAGGTCATCTAGTCAACCCCTTACTCAGTGCAGGAATTCAAATTAAAGCATCTGTAAGAAATGGCTCCCCAGCCTCCACTTGAACATATGGAACAAAGGGGAGCTCACCACCTCTGGGTCCTTGATTTCACTGTGACATGGAAACTACAGGTAGTCCTTGCTTAATGGCCATTCGTTTAGTGGCAGTTCGGACTTACGACAGTGCTCGGAAAAACAATTTATGATCAGTCCTCACACTTACGACCATTGCAACATCCCTGCAGTCACGTGATCACAATTTGGGTGCTTGCCAACTGGTTCGCACTTATGACCGTCGCAGCATCCCATGGTCACATGATTGCCATTTTCGACTTTCCTGGCTGGCTTCTGGCAAGAACAATCAACGGGGATCTGCATGATTCACTTAATGACCACGTGATTTTCTTAATGACTGCCACGAAAAAGGTCATAAAATCGGGTCGGATTTGCTTAATGACCGCTTCGCTTAGCAATTGAAATTCTGGTCCCAATTGTGGTACTTAAGCAAGGGCTACCTGTATAGATCTATAGAGGATTTGACCCTTTTGCAGACATAACTAAAATATAGTTTGATTCTACTCAAGTATGAAATAATTCAGTTAACCAATGTATTTATTTATTTTCAAGATCAGCTTTTCTGGCTAATGCTGATAATTTCACGGTGTACATCAAGAACACCATCCGCTTCCCCAGGTTTAATTTTTCCAAGTAAGTTTTCTTTTCTTCTTTATTTCTTTTTTTGTTGTTTCAACACCATTCGAGGAAATGCTCTGCCTGTGGGAACAAGTTGCCAAATTTTTGGAGGGGTGACCTCAGGGTAAAAAAAGAGAAAGGTGCTCTGTGATAGGTGGGCCAAGGGTTATGAGAGAGGGGAATAAGGAAAGGAAGGGAAAAAAAGAATTTCTGTTCTTTCAGATGCTCTATTTCAGCATGGGATTGGAGTGGGCTGAAATCTCAGTGATGGAGTTCCTTGTTTTAACTTATTTTTAAATTAAATTTAGAAGGTCACCCAACTCCCTAAGACTCTGGGCAGCATACAGCATTAAAATTATGAAAACAATATAAAAGTGGAAAAAAAACAATGTGCCCCTGGAATAAACATTCCGACTAACAGATAAAGTCCTATATGTGGCCCCAACCCAAGGTCTGGAAAACAGACAAGTTTTCAAGGACTTCTTGAACATCACCATGATGCGAACTATACAGATCCAACTTATTTCATAGCCAGAAGCTACCCTGATTTTTCATACCCCTTTAAATGGCTACACATCCTCAGGGGCACAGCTGTGATACGCAGACATCTCCACTGGGTAGTGTCAGCCAGCATCTTTGAGCTTTATTGATGTATTGTGTGTACGTACCTGGACTCCTAAATCTGTTGCAGAACCGACACACCTACTCCTTTTCACTTATATATACTCACAGATAAGCCTAGAATTTTAGGGGCCGAAATGCACCTAAGCAATGAAGTTCTAAAATCAGGGTAACCAAAATACCATGAAAAATGCGCCTCCCGTGGATAAAACGACCTACATTTTTCACGATGTTTTTGTTAAAAAGTCAAGGGTCTGCTGATCCGTGGATGGGCTTATCCACAAGGATATACGGTAAAACCTTTGAAATGTACCTGTATTTTGGGTATGTACACGCAGATAAGCCCATCCGTTAATAAGCCAATCCTTGAAATTTTAACCAAAACACCATGAAAAATGCAGGTTGGCTTATCCATGGGTGGTGCATTTTTCATGGTATTTTGGTTAAAATTTCAAGGGTCACCTTATCCATGGATGGTCTTATACACAGGTATATATGGTACTACCCCAAATGAGGTCTATAGCTGGTATCTTGTCCCCCAGTTGTTGTTGTTTTTTTTGCCATTTTGGAAGCCCTCTTGAAGATGGAAGTGGTGGGTTGCAGCCAGTGGGGTGCTGGTAAATGTATAACAACCGGCTCTGCCAACAACACGGCCATACTGTGCCACGAGCCAACAAAAGGCTGATTGGTGCGCCAGGCTCTGCTCTCAGCCAGCTTGCAAAATTTCAGAAAATTTAACAATCGGCTCTCACAAGCTGGTACAAGCCACTCCAGCACACCACTGGTGGCTGGCCCCATTTGTAAACAACCTATGACAATAAGGGGACTGTAATTGCCATAGTCAGAGATAATATATGGAGTCCTTGGTGCTCTCCAAGCTTGGCTGTTTGCTTGCAGATGTTTCATGGCCTGACTAGGGAATATCATCAGTGTGAGTGAGGGTGGGCTTTGCTCCCTGTTTATATACAGCAGCTCGCCCCGCCAGTGTTGGTTGTGGGGGGGTTCTTCTTGCTAGTTCCTTGACTGGGGTATTGTTTTCTGATTGTCTGTCTGACGGTTTGTCTCCTTGGTAGTTCCTTGATTGGGGTATTGTTTTCTGATTGTCTGTCTGTCTGATAGTTTGTCTCCTTGGTAGTTCCTTGACTGGGGTATTGTTTTCTGATTGTCTGTCTGACGGTTTGTCTCCGTGGTAGTTCCTTCATTTGGGGTATTGTTTTCTGATTGTCTGTCTGTCTGATTGTTTGTCTCTTTGCTAGTTCCTTGACTGGGGTATTGTTTTCTGATTGTCTGTCTGACGGTTTGTCTCCTTGGTAGTTCCTTCATTTGGGGTATTGTTTTCTGATTGTCTGTCTGTCTGATTGTTTGTCTCCTTGGTAGTTCCTTGACTGGGGTATTGTTTTCTGATTGTCTGTCTGACGGTTTGTCTCCTTGGTAGTTCCTTCATTTGGGGTATTGTTTTCTGATTGTCTGTCTGTCTGATTGTCTGTCTCCTTGCTAGTTCCTTGATTGGGGTATTGTTTTCTGATTGTCTGTCTGTCTGATTGTTTGTCTCCTTGCTAGTTCCTTGACTGGGGTATTGTTTTCTGATTGTCTGTTTGACGGTTTGTCTCCTTGGTAGTTCCTTCATTTGGGGTATTGTTTTCTGATTGTCTGTCTGTCTGATTGTTTGTCTCTTTGCTAGTTCCTTGATTGGGGTATTGTTTTCTGCCTGATTTTTTATCTGGTGTTAATCCCTGCTTATCTGGGTGCTGGCTGCTGGAAGAGATGTGCTCTGGTCTCAGTAGAAGAGAATTTCTGTAGCTCAGGGCTGAAGTGGGGAGCCCTAGGGGGTCTCTGCGCTTGGCTGTTCGCTTGCAGACGTTTCATTACCGGACTAGGTAACACCATCAGAGCTGCTGAGGGTGGGGTTTACTCCCTGTTCGTATACAGCGGCTTGCCCTGCCCATGTTGGTGGGGGTGTTGTTCTCTCCTTGGTGGTTTCATTCAATGTCCTTGTTCCTTCACTGAGACAAAGCCAGAGCCAAGCCTTTTCAGTGGTGGCCCTTGCTTTCTGGAATACTGCACCCCCACTGAAATGCAGTTGGCCCCAACTCTGAGCAGAGTCACTTGGGCGGCCATATAAATGGAATAAATGGACAAACAACAAAGGGAAAGTATTCCCTTTCTTTCTGGCCTATTTTTAATCTTTTCAATGTTCTGTAGAGATTCCTTCTGGGCATTTTTACCACCATCTTCCCAACCTGCCCGCTGCCTTCTTCACTGATAGTGCTCAGAGACATCCCAGGTGGACTGTTAATACTGCGGATAGATCATCTTCACAATTCTGGGCATTCAGCAGAGAGCTGGGATGAGTTTGGCCTTTTTTGCCACAGCCTCACAGCCCTGGGTGTTGTTCAAATGTGCAGGGGGGCAGCATGTAGCCTGAAATCAGATCCCACCCAAGTACACCATCAATCTCATTTCCTGGATTTTGAGAACGGAAACATGCAAAAACAATTAAATGTGGACCCTTCCTCCTAAAAGTCTCCTACTTGTACTTCTCAGGCGTATCCACTTTGTAATTTGATACTGGCTTTGTATCCATTGTGAGTTTTCCCTGGAGGATCCAGAGAACTTTAGTTTGCTGAGAAGGTACAGATTTATTAATCAATTCCACCCTGACAAATTTACTGTACAGGATGACTTTCCCCAAGCATCTGTGCCTGTGAGTAGATGTTATAACTGGATGTGATACTCAATTACGAACACGAGAGAGCCTGTGTTGCTCATGGACACTGCATTTTTGAATGACCAGGTTCCTGAACTTCTCACTTCCCCGCCTTTCTGACGCAGAACCAACGTTCTTGACACCAAGGATGATGCCTATCTGAAAACATGTCACTATGGAGCAGAGCAACCTTACTGCCCCATCTTCTCCCTGGGGAAACTGATCAGCTGGGCCGGGAGCAACTTTCAGGAGATGGCATTAGAGGTATGAAAAAAATTGGTCTGCTCCTTCCTTTGGGTGGTGGCCCCTTGTACAGTGATCAAGGTGTTGGAATTACCAGGGATCAACTCAGCATTGTCTCATAAGCATAAGGGTGTCGCTCTAGCAAACACATCTCTATTGTGCTTGTGGGATATCACGCGGGTCACCTGATTTCCGGCACACATGCAAGAAGGAGCTGCTGCAGGAAGGCAGCCCTCCAACCATCCTCTGCTGCCAAGAACCAGCAATGATTAAATGCTTTCTACTATGAACCTACCTGTGTTCAGACCTACTGAATAAAAGTAAGCTATCTCTATTTTTCTTCATCTAACTACAGTGTGAAGACTGAATTTATTTCTGAACGTAATTAAGCTTAATGTGCAAGTTCCTTTTTGGTTCACACTTCTCCTCTGCAAGATTGTCATTTGGCTGCTTGGAGTTCTTTTATTAACATTTTAAAACTCCATCGCAAGGAAGGGATGAAGAGGTGTGACAGGGTCTCCTTTCCCACATGGGAAGGACTGTCTCTCCACTAGGGAGGTTTAATGGGACCTTCAGACATGGCTTGGAGGGAGCTGAGTTGGCAGAGGTGAGGTTGGGTTGAGGGGACTTGTGAACACCAACCCAAACCCTGCAGCAATTCTGCTTCTTGTCCTCCTGTTTGGAACCAGGACACTGCTTTATTTATTTTATTTATTTGACGGTTACTTGCCCCCTCTCACTAGGTAGTGTACAAAACAATAAAAATAACTGTAGACATGGCTGCCATATTACCCTCTCTAGGCATCTCCCATCTTCTAGCCCTCCTGTCTCTCGCTGCTGATGGAGTGGTATGATCTGTGATCTGTGACCAACTCTGGAGTCTGCCTGGGGGAGGGGTTGGGGTGAGGAGGGGGCTGCTTTGAAAGGGTAGTGAGTGGTGTGGATGGAAATGGATGGTGGATAACTCCCAGTAATGGCTTATCCCAGGTGGCTGAATGCTGTGTTTCCCAACCTCAGCAACTTTAAGGTGTGTGGACTTCAATTCCCAGAATTCCCCAGCCAGCAGCTGGGAGTTGAAGTCCACACACCTTGAAGTTGCTGAGGTTGGGAAACACTCTGAATGCCGCGTGCAGGAGCACCTGGAGAAGTGACTGTGGCTGCGGAGGAACAAGGATGCAGATGCGTGTGGTTGGTTGCCATGGCTGGGGGGGAGGAGGAGGAAGGTGTGAGTCGGGGAGAGTTTGAGGGGGAAACGAGGGCAAGGAGTTTCCGTCAAGGTTGTGATGGGCAGAGGGAAATATGGCAAGAAGCTGAGAGCGGGCTGTTCGCTGGGATGGTGGGACCACGCTTCGGCCCAACCTGCTCTCCAATCTTCAAAATAATGTTATGGGACCCTTGATAGTGGAACCAGTGACTCCCAAAGGTGATGGATTCCCCTTTGAACCCTGATATGTTTGAGCAAAAGCTGGCCAGCTGTTGGCCAGCGATATCTCATCAGAGATTCTACATTTCAGCTGGAGGTTGCGCTCCTTGGCCCCTACTAACTCTAGGACTCTGTTTCTGGATAGCAAAGTGGGAAGGACCTTAGCAGTGCCCTGCTCCTCAGAAGTGAGATTTGCATTACAGCTAGTCCTCGCTTAACAACCACAATTGGGACCGGAAGTTTGGTTGCTAAGCGAAGTGGTCACTAAGCAAATCCGACCTGATTTCATGACCTTTTTTGTGGCAGTTGTTAAGTGAATCACTGTGGGCATTAAGCAAGCCACATGGTCATTAAGCAAATCATGCAGTTCCCCGTTGATTTTGCTTGCCAGACACCGACTAGGAAGGTTGAAAACGGTGATCTTGTGATCATGAGATGTGCGATGGTCATAAATGCGAACCAGTTGCCAAGTGCCCAAATTGTGATCATGTGACCATGGGGAACGCTGTGACAGTCATGTGAGGACTGGTTTTTTCAGCACCATTCATAAGTCCAAACCATCATTAAACAAATGGTCATTAAGTGAGGACTACCTGTACTTGGGAAGTATGCACAGCTTTGAGTGAAACCAAAATACCTCCTCAAAACTTTGCCCCGTCCAGTGGTGCCCTTCAGAACCACAATATTTAAGATAGGCCCTGGACCCAGCGTGCCAACTCCCATGGGTCTCCCAGGGCCTTTGAGCGAGAAGAGCTTTTTGAAAGGTTGAAGAAAACCTGTCTGTTCTTTATCCAGGGTGGTGTGATTGGAATTCAGATCGAATGGGACTGCGATTTAGATCAAGCACCATCGAAATGCAACCCTTGCTATTCTTTTAGCCGGCTGGATAACAAGTTTGCGGAGAAGTCCATTTCCTCTGGATACAATTTCAGGTAATGGAGAAGGAGGTGTTTGGCCTTCTTCAGTAGCATCCTGATGCCATCCGATCTGAGGGGCCCATCATCCGGCACTATATCATCAATCATTTTATATTTTCTACCCACGTGGTCTTCTTGGCAAAAATACAGGCGTGGTCTACCATTTTTTCCTGTGCAATATGAATTGATGCCATTGTCACTGAAGTGATCATCCGCCTCCAGCATCTTCCTAAATCGCTGCTGCCCAACGTAGGTGCCTGCTTGGGGGGAATTTGAACTTGGCACCATCATAAAAAAGAATTCAGACCTTCTCTTCTATTAGAATCCATACTGTTAACCTTAATCCTGAATTTGGCAGGATATAAATGCTGAAGATACTGTACATCCATCCGTAAAGGATCTAGAGCAGTTATCTTCAAAATTTCCAGGAGCTTTAATAATGGGAATTTCATGCATGGGGGGGGGGGGGCTCCTTCCTTGATGGACACTGTTAGTCATGTTTGTTTTTATACACTACCAATGAATTAATTATTAATTGATAAAAAAGGGAAAGGAGCCTTCTTCACAACGCCAAATGCTTCCTCTATAATCTTGGCAGCAAGTACCGGGATGTCTGCAGCGGGTGGTCCAAAAAATTAATGATGCTGAACCCTAAATTGATGCAAAGTCAGATCTTACAGAAGTCTTAATCATTCCATGAAATGCCAACCAACTTCATGGCTTTAATCAGATGGTAAGCCTGTAGTGATTCTGCCGGCAACGAAGCCGAAGGAAAAAGAGGTTTCTCTTCCTCTTGGAGAAAAAAATCACGCTACATTTCTTGATTTCCAGGTTTGCCAAGTATTACCGGAACACATCGGAGGTCGATTTCCGAACGCTGATCAAAGCCTATGGGATCCGCTTTGATATTATGGTGAACGGCAAGGTGATGTCAGGCGCAGCTAGGAAAAACGCAGGTCCCGTTCTTGGCCTGAGGCCTCACCTGACTGCTGTGCGCTGAACGGGGAATTAGACGCCCTGACAGTCCTCCGGAAAAGCATTGACATGAGGATGTGGTCAAAAAGATGGGCATCCAGAGTGTATGGCCGAAAAAGTCAAGATGGCAGCCGCAACGGTGCAATCAGAGCTCTGCCTGTTTTTACGACGCGCATAAAAAGGAACAAAGCTCCGGTCACGCTGTTGTGGCCGCCATCTTGACTTTTTTGACCCTACCCCCGGATACTCCTGCTCGTGAATAAAATACAGCTCACAGAAAGTCTCAGTATGGCCACAGACTCTTTATTAACCTCTGACCCTTCTCTCCAGAGACCCATCAAGTAAAGGGAATAAAGTTCTGATCTTTGGTCAGGGGCTCAGAAATTAGAGCGAGGTTTTAAAAGAGTATCGACAGGTAGCCCTCGGTTAGCGACCACTCATTCAGAGACTGTTCGACGTTGTGACCGCGCTGAACCAGGGGGACTTATGGCTGATCCTCGAAGTTGTGGCCATTGCAGCGTCCCGCAGTCACGGGACTGCTGTTTGCGACCTTCCCTGCCAGCTGCCCACAAGCAGAGTCAGTGGGGAAGCTGGCAGGAAGTCGGAAGTACTGTAGCTCCCGCCAGTTTTTCTTGCTGCACCACCCCCTCCCCAGCCAGCACGCGCTCACGCAGTACTGCACCCCCCACCTCGCTCTGCAGTACCCACGCGCCCTCCGACCTGCTTGAGAGCGACCCGGGACTTGCAACTTCCAGCCGGCTTCCCCGTTGGCTTTGCTCGCAGGAAGCCGGCAGGAGGTTGCAAGTTGCTGTCACCTGAGCTCCTCGCTTAATGGCCCACAATTTTTGCTTAACGACAGCAACCAGGGACTGCCAGGATTGCCGTTGCTAAGCGGCACAGTCACATGATATCACGCTTTATGACCACATTGCTTAGCGATGGAAATTCCAGTCTAATTGCCGTTGTTAAGCGAGGACTACCTGTGATTTTGAGAGAAGGCTGGATCTCAAACACAGCAATGAATCACCAAGACCCAAACGTGTCAGGATGGCTTAAAACAGAGACCCACACATAAAGAGTGGGGTGCCACATGGGACCTTGAGTAGCGTGCTAGGGGCTGCACTCCAAAAAAAGTTCAGGGGGCCAGGACAAACTTTAAATATGATTTAGCCTTTAAATGTAAAGCCAATTAGAATAAATGCAGTGACTTTGATTCAGGTTGGGTAGGAGCAGTAGCCTAATTATGACAACTATTAAATGTTATCTAAGTATTAAAAGTAATATACAGGTTGTCCTCACTTAATGACCAGAATTGGAACTGGAATTTCAGTCACTAAGCAATGCGGTCATTAAGCTAATCCAACTTGATTTTACAACCATTTTTGTTGTGGTCGTTAAGTGAACCATATGGTTGTTAAGCGAATCACAGGGTTCCCCATTGATTTTGCTTGCCGGAAGCCGGCTGGAAAGGTTGAAAATGGGTGATCATATGACCGCGTGATGCTGTGACGGTCGTAAATACAAACCGGTTGCCAAGCGCCCAAATCGTGATCGCGTGACCGTGGAGATGCAGCGACGGTCGTAAGTGCAAGGACTGTCGTAAGTCCGAATCGTTGCTAAACACATGGTCAATAAGCGAGGACTACCTGTAGTAAAATCCTATTAAATACTACTTTATTGTTAGTAAACAGTTGTAGCAACTTTTCCAAGAGTTTTGGAATCACCATAGGCTGCCTTATTGGGCTGAGAAGGGAAGAGGCTTAAAAATAATGATCATGTTGGAGGAACCGTCTAAGCAACACAAACCGTGAAATCCAGAGCTGGGCGCATCTGACCAAATTCACTCTTTTTGCATTTTCTTCCAGGCAGGGAAATTTAACATCATTCCAACGGTAATCAACGTGGGATCCAGTCTGGCACTGATGGGAGCGGTAGGTCAATCCTTCGGGATGGATGCAAGCAGTTGCTGGATTAGTTTTGTATTTAAAACATGTGCCGTCCTTCAACAAAGTCAAGAAGGGATTAGAGGAAAGAGAGATGTCAAAGAGAAGATTGTGGGGAGATAGGGTGGCTGCCTTCAGATATCTAAAAGTCTGTTCTGTAGGGAGGGAATGGGCTTGCTCTCTGATGCCCCAGTGCAGTGTTTCTCAACCTTGGCACCTTTAAGATGTGTGGACTTCATCTCCCAGAATTCCCCAGCCAGCATAGCAGAGCTCCAGTGAAGGGAAACCGGCCACTTCATGAGGCCGCTGGTGCCGGAGTCTTCAAACAGAGGCTAGCTAGCCAGTTTGAAATGCTTTAGGAAAATTCTGCACTGAGCAGGGGGTTGGACTAGATGACCTTGGTGGTCCCTTCCAAGTCCATGATTCCAAGGAGGGAAGAAAGAGAAGGCCAGGCATTGAAGAGACACAGATGCATATCCTTTTAAGCTACATGTGGTTGGTCTACACAATTGTGGTCTGTCACCTCTGGAATGTCTTTCCCATCCCAAGCTTGGTGAATTCCAGCTGTTGTCTTTTCCTTCCTTCCTTCCTTCCTTCCTTCCTTCCTTCCTTCCTTCCTTCCTTCCTTCCTTCCTTCCTTCCTTCTCTTTCTCCCTTTCTCATCCTCCCTCCCTCCCTTTCTCTCCTTCCTTCCTTCTCCTCTTTCGCCTCGCCTTGCCTCGCCTGCCTTCCCCTCTTTCTCATCCTCCTTCCCTCCCTCTCTCTGGGTAGCCCCCCTCCCCCTTATTTGAAGCATTCAGTGGAACAACTGGATGTATTTCTGCTTGGAAGGAACCCCTTAGAGCTTCCTCCTACCTCACCGCACTCAGCCCTCTGGACGTGCTGGGATTCCAACTCCCAGCCAGACGGGTTTTCTCTTGCCGTGGCCTACAATCATGTATTACCTTAAGCTGCTCTGAGAGTTTGGGGCTTTAAAAGTATGCCAGACTCAAGCTGAATAAAACAGGCGTGCAACTGCAGATAGGAGCCCTTTCTAAAAGGTTATCGTGAACACGTGGAATTCCGCCGTGTTCATATCTGATTGTTTGTGCCACTCCAACCCATCCAGGGTGTGTTTCTCTGCGACGTGGTGCTGCTGTATCTCCTCCGAAAGAGCAATTTCTACAGAGGAAAGAAATACGAGGAAGTGAGGTACGTCCCATGCAGCTGCAAAGCATTCTGCCTTCTCAGAGATTGATTATTAATAGCTTCTGGCCTTGCGGGAAGTCTTTCCACTTGGACGTTTCTATAATGGGGCTTCTGAATCTGCCTTCCCCAAGCTGGTGCCCTCCAGATCCATTAGACTCCGCCGGCTACGACATTGCTCGGCAGGCAATGAGCTGCTGCTGGATGGGTTGTTGGATTGGGATCTACCAGGCCTGGTGACCACGGGCCTCAACGAAGCATCTTTGAGCTTCCTTGCCCTCTGTGAACCCAGGGGCTTCCTCAAACGCAGCCCATTACCAGTGTTCCCCAGGGCTACATCTTACTAATACCAGGGGAGAAGTCTTTTTCTGGATTACAAAAATCCATCGTAGACATACAGGTAGTCCTCGCTTAACAACCACAATTGGGACTGGAATTTTGGTTGCTAAGTGAAGCGGTCATTAAGTGAACCCAACCTGATTTTATGACCGTTTTGCGGCAGTCGGTAAGCAAATCACCACGGTCGTTAAGTGAACCATATAGTCATTAAGTGAATCACACAGTTCCCCATTTTGCTTGCCAGAAGCCGGCTGGGAAGGTGGAAAATGGCGGTCACGTGACTGTGGGACACTGTGAAGGTTGTAAATGTGAACTGGTTGCCAAGCGCCTGAATCATGACCACGTGACTGTGGGGATGCTGCAACGGTTGTTAACTGCGAGGACCGATCGCAAGTTGGGTTTTTCAGCACCGTCGCAAATCCGAAGCATTGCTAAACAAATGGTTGTTAAGTGAGGACTACCTGTATTGGGTCACCAAAAAGACCCCACCCAAATTCCATAGCTTCTTTAGGACAAAAAAGCGTGTAAAAACCTACCTATGTGGTTGCTAGGAGTCAACACCGACTTGATGGCACATCATCAATCAGTGTGTGTAAACCTTCCAGATGTTGTAGAAAGCAGGGGAAAGGGAACGAAGAGAAAGTCCTCAAATCACAGATCTTTCAGTCTTGTGGTTGGTCTCAAGGTGGAGATGTGTCTCTCAAAATGACAGGATCTAGGGCACAGAAGCCTTGGGTAATCTAAAACATCCTTGGGGCCCTCGCTATTTATCACAACTTTCCTTTTCCTCATAGGTCGAACACCAGGAAACCTTTACCAGACGCTGCCATCAGTGGGAACCAGGGAGCAGACCCTCTATCACAGTTGGATCGGCTTGGACAGCTACAGACGGCTGAGACCTAAAGCTGGTGCATTTCCCTGGAGGCCCCCCTCCACAAAGTCGTCAGTGGGGAGACAAACCCCTGACTACAGAAGCTGCAAGAAGGGATTGATTTCAGCTTATGGCCTTATTGTTTTGAACCCTGAGCCGAGGATATCTACACACGGCAGGATTTTAACTTTTTAAAAATCAAACCAAATGCCAGAAGAGCATGTGTAAGAACTGCAGTTGCGTGGCGGAGACAAAGAGGTCTGTGTGTGTGGCTTCTGGATAACCATTTTGAACAGGGCAGTCCTTCTTAGCCTGTCAAATTTACAGTATGTCAAAAGGTAATTTATGATTTGGCAGCCCAGCTTGTCTGTCTTTTCCATGGACGGAGTAACCACATTCCAGGCATCTTGATCGAAGACTTGTATGTCAGGATTTCTTGAGGAACCCAACTGATCAGTAAGATTTTAATCACCTGCTTCCCATCCTGCTATCCCTTTTGGATCCCTTCCTGCAAATCGATAAGCCTGTTTTAAACTGGACCGTCTCTAAATGGATTCTTGCAATGTGGGCAGACGACTCTCCACCCTCCACCCAACTAAGGAAGTCTAGCTCACAGTGGGCATGTCTAGCATTTTGGTCAACTGCATGCCTCAAGCCCCAACTTCACGGAAAGAAAAGACTGGATTTCATCTTCGTGCCTATTGTATGAATTCAGATAGAACCCAGATCTTGTTTTATGACCTGTATACAGATGGCAAGTTGCAGGAATTAAATCAGAATGTTACACACAGAACTATGAGTCATATTCCTGATGGCTGCTTCACCAGGAATCTTTGTGCGTTGAAAAAAATGGGCTTGGTTGACAGCGAACCAGTAACTTTACAATTAGTGTCAGCAAGATACCTGATTAATCTGTTTCCGTTTGTGGGTGTTAAGCCACAGGCTAGTGAAATTAATCCGTAGCCGTGTGAGACATCAGTTAAAAAGAACAGGGATTTCCAAAAACAGGGCAACTCCCATCCTGCTGAGTCATACAAACACACCCAAAATTTCATCAGGACCAACTAGATTTGGGCCGTTTGAAGAATAGGGGACGTGCTTTTGGTTTAACTCAGTGCTTCCCAAACCTGGGTAAATTACCTCAAATTGGGTAAAAGTGGTTTTTCTTTGGGCAATGACACATGAACCCATTAAGGTGCTTTAAAGTGTTTTACCTGCCTTGGGTAAAAAGGACTTTCTGGTAAGCGGTTTGGTTCATGAAGGAAAAAGCTTGGGAATCACTGGTTTAACTGATTTCCCAAATGCAGTCTTTCAAGGGAAGTTCTACCTTTTGTCTTCTGTTTTACAAAAACCAAGGAATTGTGGACTTCCAGGTTTATAATAGCCCAACTTCCTTTCCTTGTGATCCAGACACTTGCTCTGGTTGTGCGTGGTCACACTGTATGTACACTAAACACTATGCACATACAATGTATTATGCTTCCCCTCATGATCTAGCATTAAAATAAATGGAGTGTGGGTTATATATTGTGTCTGGCAACTTCCCCTGCCCCCCCAACAATATATTTTTAATGGTTTTGTTACCTCCTCCTTCTTTGTGAGTCAGATGTGCACTGTTGCTGGGCTGTTTTTAGGAAGTTTAAAATATCTAAATTCAGAATACTAAAATATTTAAATTCAGAATGCTACTAAATATTTGATCCTTTCCCTGAAATCTCTGTGGGTGATCTCACCCCAATCAAGCATCAGACTGTGAATAAAATGACATCTCGATGCAACCTGCAATGGCAGGATTTCCACAGAATCTGGTATACAAAAATCCTAACCAGTTTGAGCCTGCTAAGTAGTATCATTGAAGACAAGTTGAAATAAATTGTCAGCATTTTTGTGCCAAACAGAATTCCTGAGAAAGGGAGTACTTTTCAGCATTGCTGAAAACATTTCCCCCCCCCCAAAAGGTCATTTTTGCTTAGCACTAATTGCATGTGACACTGAGAATTAGTGCAAAACGCTACACACACACACACACACACACACACACACACACCTTGCAGGATACATTATGAAAAGCAAAAGAAACCTTTAAGTCTGAAGCTATTACCAGGTAAAGCTACAACTCAATGTTTTTATAAGCGTTCCGGGACTGCTATACTTTGAAGGTATAATTAGCAAAATAAATAGCGCACCAAGAAAATAAAGGAGGTTTCCAAGATTCAGGGAATGATAGCTGATGCCACACCAAAAGGACGCAGACCAAGCCCTAGTCTCTTTGCCAAGACACAGGAGCAATAAACGCAAATGGGCAATTGTGACAAAAGTGGATTTGCCAGGAGGGAATATTTTCCCTGTGTTTTACTTTACAAAAGTACGGGTGAAGCAGCATTTGATGCAGCAGCTGCTTCTGCCAGAAAGGAAGACGGACTTTGATTTTTTAAAGCTCACAGATACTACCTCCAGTTTGTCTCCAGAGTGGACTTCGTGAAACCCTGCACGGAAACGTATTTGCTGTGTATTTATGAAAGCTGGACTATGTCGCCTCTGCCAGCGTGAAGGATGACGGTGGTTCAAGCCAGGTTGCTTGGACACAACTGAGACTCATGCAACTTGGGTTCAGAATTACTGTGAAATAAAAGGAAGCGTCTGAAATGTTTCTGTGTAACATCTGTGTAACATCGAGGTTCCCTAAAAAGGAACTTGATTTGTTGAAAGATCAATTTAACAGCCTATTTCTCATTACGGTCAGCCAGAATCCCCCATTAAGCCTAGCGCAAGGATGCAACATCCTGGTCTGCTGTTTATCTGATTCTTCTGGACAAACCACCCTTAAGCGTGTTTGATGCCATTATTGTTACTAGCAGCCATTAACTGAACCCAGACTCCAAAGATTCATTTGCTCTTCCTTTAACAGTAAAAAACCTGGAGTCTGGTGGAACCTTTCCCAGCTAACATTTCTTTATTAAAAAGCATAAGCTTTTGTTTTTAGCCTTTTAATAACATTTGTTAGAAAAAAGCAAACAGACCAAAAAACAAAAAACCCCAACCCATTTCTCCACCCTGCATTAGGTGCCCATGAAAAACTGCTTTGTGCTACAGATTTTCCCTGCATGTAAGTCTGAGATCTGAACTCAAGTGTATTTCCCACTGCCTCAGTACCTTTATCCAGAAATCCCTGCATAGACGAGAAAGCTGCATACAGAGAAACATACGGGGGTTAATTTAGAAAGCCACCTCCCCAAATTTCAAACAAGAACAGGAAGTAAAATTAATCGCACATCAAGTGTGATTAAGATGTAACTATAGCCAGAGGACTGCTGAGAAGTGGAAAAATATGGAATGCCTTTCTTAGTTAAGGGAGAAAGAACATGTAAATAGGGGAAGAGGGACACATTGGACAAATAAGAACATTTAACCAAGTTTGAGCTCTTGTATGAGGGGAGAAAAATGTAGGAAAAATGTAGGGTGATAGTAAAGAGGGCTGATATATACAGAAGGGCTGATATCATCTTTCTGGCCTCAGTTACAGCATATCTGTTATTGATCTAACCTAGCACCTTGTTTCCAACAGAGGACAGCATTTGAGAGGCTCACAAATAAACAAAGCAACTCCCCAACCCTGTTTAAACTCCAAAAAGAGGACCGGATATTATCGTCTGCTTCCTGGGGCTTATCAAGCAACTAGAAGGGCAATTCAGTTCCCGTTTGAGTTAAGAGGAGAGAGACTCAGAGCCGTAACTTTACAGCATGAAGGTTAAAAGGGCAGGCAGTGAGCAAATATCTTTCAGATCTCTTATTTCATTCCTGAATTCACTAAGGCTGCCATCCTACATGCACGACCTCGAGCAGGGATGAAAAGCCTGGGCCTCCACAATGTGTGAAGGTGATGGATGCTGAATGTTAAGATCCAGCATCCATCACCTTTGGCCGTGCCAGCTGGGTCGTGAACATGGAGAAGGCTCCCCAAAATAAAAGCCCCACTGGACTCACTGCAAGTGTTTACTCGGAAGCAAGCGGCTTCAGGCCAAACGCCCCTCCCCAGCTTAAAGCCTGTCTGTACTGAGGACGCGAAGACTGGTTTTTTTCCTTCTGAAGTCTTTCAGTGGGAGTGCAGATGAAACCGTTCAAGCGCTGAATATTCACAGGACCTTTCAAAATAGTTATTTCTTGTTACACTGCGATCAAAGACTCCAAAAGCTGGCTAAGGACCTTAGAAGAGAATTCTGGCAGCCTTGGGAGGGGGAGCAGCCATGTAGAGAGGAGGCAGAGGGATAAAACGGGAAGAAGGGACATCCTCTGGAGGACGGGCGATTTACAGGTCATTGTAAAGGCTCTCGGGGTTTCACATTCTGTTTAATTAGCAGGATTCCACAGGCTTGCTTTCTGACATAAGTTAGGGAGAGCGTGAACGGTGCAAGCAGCAGGCCAGCCTCCCCAGTTCCATGGCATCGGACGGGAGGTGCCTGTTTCGGCGACTCTCCCCGGAACCGTTCCGGCTAAATACTCCTTGCCGCCTAGTAAACGTGCACCATGCCATAGAGAAAAGTCCAGAAGAGGATATACGTGAACAGCCCTCCAATCAGTCCCCCGGTAAAGAAAGGCCTTCGGGATTTGAAGTACTTGTTCCACCGCCGTCCGGCTTTCAACACCAAGAGCACCGAGAGTAAGACGGAGGCCAGGAAGTAGAAGATGAAGCCGTGGAGGCCGGTCAGGCCGAGGATGCCCGCGGTCGCTCCCGAGAGGGCGGAGACGGACGTCCTGCAATAATCCAGAATGGCTGCGTTCCCACGGACGGCCGCTTCGCTGATGAACTGGGGGCCTTCCCTTTTGGCCACCGCTGCGGCCATGGCTCCGACGGGCAGGCAGCTCTCCTTCAGCACTGCGCTCTCTGCGAAGGGAAGCAGGGATCATTCACTGATGCAGGTTTCCTCCTTGGAAGCCCACGACGCTGTCCTTAAACAGAACCCGGTAACAAACGAGAAACAGATTTATACTAAACACAGCCCAGCAGTGATCAGCAAACCTCTTAAAAGAACTCACCCATAAAGGTAACAGCTGCATTTCTTTTTGAAGTAGAAGATGCCCTCTAGCATTTTTAAAGAAATCACAATTATAAATAAAAGGCGGGGGGGGGGGAGAAGCAAGAAGCATGCGAGCGGCCCCAAGCTCAGCAAAAGACAAATTATAAATACAATCAACGAGCAAATCTTCGACTACAGGTAGTCCTTGACTTATGACCATTCGTTTAGCGACTGTTCAAAGTTACGACAGTGCTGAAGAAAGTGACTTGCAACCGGTCCTCACACTTACAACGGTTGCAGCGTCCCAGGGCCACATCATCAAAATTCAGGCACTTGGCAGCTGGCATGTATTTACGGCAGTCGCAGCATCCCAGGGTCACATGATCGCCATTTGTGACCTTCGCAGATGGCTTCCGACAAGCAAAGTCAATCGTTTAACGACCATGTGATTCACCTAATGGCCCGGTGATTAGCTTAACGACCACAGCAAAAAAAAAAAGGTTGTAAAATTGGGTGTGACTTATTTAACAACTGCGTCGCTTAGCAATGGAAGTTCTGGTCACAACTGTGGTTGTAAGATGAGGACTACCTGTATATAGATTTAAATCTTGATTTCTTTCTTAACAGGAGGCAAACATTTTTATGGGTTTTTAAAGGAAACTGGATTTTTTTATGGCCTTAAGCAGCTTGCAAAGTTCTCTCTCATGGCAACCTGAGTAATTGTTTTGTGCTGGGTTTCTACCCGAAAGCCATTTTTAGAACTTCATGGCTGAGCCATTCTTTACAGCTTGGAGTTTTTATGTGTATTCTATTACCCCTACCAAATCCTTTTCCTCTTAAAAAATAATTGCTACAGGAAACCAGGGCCTATTCATACATCTATGAATTGATTAGACTGTGGCCCGAGGGAAAGTAGTTCAGTGAGCTAATGCTGAGAATTGTTCCCTCTTTTGCAAAGCAATATTCCACATGCAAACGTTATGAAAACTCAGTGAATATCCCTTCCCCACGCAACAGTGAAAATGCTACACATTTTGTACAATTCAGTAACTCTGACATCTATCCAGGGAGTCCGTGCTTAACGACCACAGTTGGGACTGGAATTTCGGTTGCTAAGCAAACCAGTCATTAAGTGACTCCGACCCTATTTTATAACCTTTTTTGCAGCGGTCGTTAAGCAAATCACCATGGGGGGTTAAGTGAACCATGTGGGGGTTAAGCAAATCACACAGTCTCCCATTGATTCTGCTTGCCAGAAGCTGGCTGGGAAGGTCGAAAATGGCAGTCACGTGACCACGGGACGCTGTGATGGTCATAAATTTATTTATCTATCTAATTTGTCCCCGCCCAGAGTCCCCCGACGGGAGGAGATGGGCGGGGACAAATTAGAATGAATGAATGAATGAATGAATGAATAAATGAATAAATGTGAACTGGTTGCCAAGCGTCCAAATTGTGATCATGTGACTGTGGGGATGCTGTGACGGTTGTAAGTGTGAGTATTGGTTGGAAGTCAGTTCCTTCAGCACTGTTGTAACTCCGAACCGTCACTAAACGAATGGTTAAGTAAGGGCTACCTATACAAAGAAAACCATCCTGACATTGGGCCGTTCGTGAAAACATCATACTTCCAGCTGAAAAGTTACAGCTGCAATTTAAAGCCATTGGTTCAATCTATTTCGGCTTCAGCTCCTAATATTCATATTCATGTTCAGCTCCTAATATGAGGGTGCTCTTTGCTTCCTTGACAGTTCAGTACCGAGGTGGAAAAGGTTGGCGGAGGCTGAGGCCACGTAAGGGGTTCTGACTGGGACTCATGTCCACCTCATCGCTGGCGCAGCGACAAGAGGAAGCCGCAGTCATCTTCCAATTCCACATGCTGCAATATAACGGGGCTTAAAATCCAGCGAACGCGCAAACTGCCGCCCCACTATAATGTTTTCAGGCAGCTGCCCTCTGGTTTGGCTCAGCTGCAAGAGAGCCACAAGGCCTTCTCAGCGACCGGAAGGAAGACAACTAGGGGATGCCGATGGATCTGTCAGGGCCTCTGGTGCCATAACGAGGAGGCTGCTTAGTTTCGGGGGCGCCACAAGACTCGCCTTCGCGCCGGAAGATGGGGACGCGCGGGGGAGGCGCCCGCCCGCAGCTCCAGCTCTACAGCGGCAACCCGGAAAAACGCAAGCCCCTTTTCAGATCAGCCGTGCCCGCTGAGCCCCCGGAGGACGCTGCGCCAACGGGACCTTCACGGGCGAGGCACGGTCTCCGGCTGCAGAAGCGACGAACGGGCAGGCAGACCGTCGACCGGAAAGCCGCGGGGAAAGGAGGGGAGCCAGCCGAGGAATAGGGCGGCCCCGGCTGGGGCAGCGGCAGCTGGGGCCCAGCGCCCCGGGAGGGCCCCAGGGCGAGGAGGGGCGCCTCGCGCGCCCCGCCCGCCGATGCAGCAGCGCCGCGGGGCAGGCGGAAGTTCAACCGGGCTGCTCCGTGTCGCTTTAACGCCAGGTCCCGGGTCTTCCTTGGAGAGCGCCAGAAAACGCGAAGGCCGCGCTAAATGTCCCGCTCTTCACGGCCAGAGAGCCCCACTGGGCCGAAGCCAGGCCCCGCTTCGAGCCCCCTGCAATGACGTCAGACACGTGAGGAAGTCCTCCGTAATGACGTCAACGCGGCCACTCTTGAAATAAATTTTAAAAAGACATTAAAAAGCCCGGCCGGCCAGCCTGAGGCGACTATAAAACTCTCCTTTCCTCCTCCGCGTTCAACCAGGAATCCGCCTCACCTTTTTCGGTTTGTTCTCCTCGCAGCTGCAGGCCGAACAGCTTCTTCTCCCCCGGCCCTACCGGGAATCGCCAGCCGCCGCCATCTTGAGGCAGAAAGGTTTCTGGGAGGGACGGCCTCCCACGCTCGTGACGTAGCAGCCTTCCTCTTCGCATGCCTTCCATAGAGTCTGGCAGGCTCGTGGGCCACTTCCGCCTGTCCGCCTAAGGCAGCGGGGCCATGGAGACGAGAGGTCTAGAGCGTACGCCACATTTCCTTCCTTGGAAAAGTTGACAGGTCCTGCAAGGAACGGCCTAGCCCCGCCCACTCCGCGCCCCTCCAGAGACGGATGCCGAGCAGGGGGCGTGGGGGAGGCGCGCGAGGGGGCGAGGCCTGGCGGGGCGGGGCGGGGCCGCGGGGGGCGTGGCCCCGCCGCCCGCTCCCTCGGCTTTTGTTCCGCCGGAGGCGACGCGAGCGCAGCGGCGACTCCCGGGGCCAGCCGGCGCCATGTCCTACATCCCGGGCCAGCCCGTCACGGCCGTGGTGGTGAGCCAGCCAGCCAGCCAGGGCCCCTTCCCGCCGGGACCCCGAAACCCCCGTCGGAATACAAGGCCCATCCTCCGCGGCCGGCGGGGAGGACGGGCGTTGAGTCCAAGCCCCTGAGGGCGGGGGGGGCCGTTTCCTGCCCGCGGGGGAGGATGGGAACGGGCCTGCGGAGGAGGGGCCGCCTGCGCGGGAACGCAGCCCCTTCGCAAGACCTGCAGACGCGCGTCAGCCTCCGGGCGGGGTCCCGCGGCGAGGGAGCCTGGTGGGGCCCCCGTTCGTGCTCTCGCCGACGGTGGGGATCCGGCTTCTTGGGCCCCAGGCCGGGCGCGACAGGCAGCCCGCTCGCCCGCCCGAGGAGGGGGACCGGGGATGGAGGGGAGCCGACGAGGTCAGCTAGCCCAGCCTCTTCCCCGAAGCCTCCGCAGATGGGGATCCCACGGCCTCTAGAGCAGGGTTCTCCGCCTGGGCCGCTTGAAGACGGGTGGACTTCAACTCCCAGAATTCCCCAGCCAGCTCTAGAGCAGGGTTCCTCCATCTGGCTGGGGAATTCTGGGAGTTGAAGTCCACCCGTCTTCAAGCGGCCCAGGCGGAGAACCCTGCTCTAGACCCCTCCTGTGGATTTACTGGCAGGGCTCTTTCCCTCCATTCAGGTGGCTGCAACTTTCTCCCTTTCTTTGGCGTCCTGCTTTCTGCGGAAGAGAGTTCTGCAGCACCTTCCCTTTATGGACCTGAACGGCTCTCCTCTCCTCTCCTCCCTACCGAATCCCCTTCAGCCTGTCCTCGCAGGGCACGCACGTCCCCGTGACCCTGCCTCATCTTTGCTGCCCTCCTTGCTTCTGCCCCCCTTGAGATGCTTCGCACCTGCATCCGACGCAGCTCTAGATTCCAGAATGGTGGGGTTGGAAGGCACCGGGAGGACCCCCGAATCCCACCCACCCCCCACCACGTGCGGGGAAGCCAGCTCAGCCGTCCCTGAGATGCGGCTGTCTGTCCGGCCCCTTCTTGAAGACCTCGGATTCCTGCAGTCTGACTGTTCCAGGGTCAAAGGGTGTGGTTTACTTTTGGCCCGTGTTGGAACGCCTTTTTTTTTTCTCCTTCTGTTTCGAAGTGTCTTGGAAGGGATCCTTTCTCCCCTTAAGTGTATGCAGGGGGTGTCCAAAAAATTTGAGATGGTGGCCGCGTGGTCAAAATCTTCCCCTTTTTGACCTGCGTTTGCTGGCATGCTCGCAGCTGGCATCTCGATATATGTTTTTTTTTTTACACCACCCCCACCCTGGACACCCCTGTTTCTTTGCAGGGAAAGAGCATTGGCTCTTTCTTGCAGTAAGATTTTTCTGGTCTTTTGTGCCTCTGTTCGAGCTTTGCGGTTTTGCCTTACATGCTTGGTGGTGTTTCTTCCCTTGGCCAATGATCCTGAAGTGGGAGGAGGTTTCATGCCTGCTCCTAAGCCCTACTTCGCATGGCTACGCTTATATTTGTAGAAAGGTGGGTGGTATTTCTTCCTTGACTTTGGGGGGGTGAGACTTTCAAACTCACAAGCGAGAGCTTGAACAAAATCTGGTTTATTTGAGAATAGTATGCAAGTACAAAGAAGGCTGAGAATGAGCAGAAGTGCGCCAAATACAAACTAAAAACCCTCGGTGCGAATGTGATCCCTCCCCCTCATACAACTGTTTCAAATTCCCCATCCCAGGTGCCCCTAACGAGTTCTGCTAATCAACGGGCAAAAAGGACCTTGAACACAAATGATAACCCAAACACATTCCATCCCAGTGAAGAAAGATAGACAGCCTGGTACAAGGTCCCCCAGCAGCTCCCTCCCAACCGGAACGCACGTCAGCACCATGGCATGCAAAACGTTACGATGTACATTGAACATTGCAACGACAGACATGACGGGGGGGGTGCTCCCCTTTTTCCCTCTGGAATCTGCCTCTCTTCCGTATCTCCGCTAGTTTCCCTTGCCTGCTTGATTTTGTCTCTGAATCCTTTTAATCCTGAGTTTGCCTGCCCCACAGTCCAAACAAGCCTTACTCTATTCAGCTCTTGTGAATTAAATCAGCTGGAATCCAACTTCTCTTTTAGCCTCCTTGGGGGATGTCTGGTTTGCTTCGTGCAGTAGCTCAGCGGAATGAAAATGCTTTTGCAATCATGGGGCCGAGGGAGTTATCACGTATGAGTTATGTGTAGCGCAGGCAAAGTTGCTGCGGTTGCTTTTCTGCATGCAGCATGTTCACAATTTTTTCTGTTGTTGTAAAGGAGTGAATCATGCTTTGGGTTAGCTCACAGGTCGAATGTTGTTCCTTGCTCCAAGACCTGGTGTGTGAATAGGTGCTGATTTCTTACTGCTGCGATTAAAACAGATTATTTGGTAGGTGTAGCTGAATAGAATTACAAAGAATGGGGATTAAAAATCCAGGTTGTAAAAACCAGCTCATTCAGGGGACAGCTATTAGGGAGAGACCCAGCCCAAATTCGTTACTTTGGTAGATGGGTGGCCGTATACACTTGTTTAATAAATAAATACCTAGAATGCAAGGAGAGAAGAATTACTTTGCAGGCTTCCCAAGACCAGGGTTCATGGAAGTTTAAAAACCTTTCAAGGAAGAAAGGAAGTGAAATTTAAAATTATCCGGTTAAAGATTTCCTCATTGATTACGTATATAATCTTTCTTTCAGTTGAATTTGCCACTTCTCTTTTCCTTCCCTTACAAATTTGACAGCGACATTAATGAAATACTGTCCTTGCAACTTCTCGAGAAGCATTTATGGTACTTTTCTCCTAAGAGGACTGGGCATGAGGATCTCCCTTCATTTTATTTCCCCAACGACCACGTGGGAGCTGAGCTGCCCAGAGGGAGAATGGCTAGCACAAGTGACCCTGTGAGCATTCCTGGCCAAGTAGGGACTTAAATCTGGCCTTTTGTGGTCCAAAGCCAACACCTTCACTATGACATTGTCCCTTATCTTGCCAGAAAAGTAGAGAGAAGGGTGGATCCTGACTCCACCACAAAGTGGAATCACTGGAGCGGAGTATTAAAGACATTAGAGCAGTGTTTTTCAACCTTGGCCACTTTAAGGTGGGTGGACTTCAACTCCCAGAGTTCCCCAGCCAGGGGACTCTGGGAGTTGAAGTCCACCCACCTTAAACTGACTGAGGTTGAGAAACCCTGCATTACAGGCAAGGGGAAGAGCTGATTTGCAGAGATCTGAACTTCTCCTTTGTTAAATTTAACCTTCTGCAGCACCCCAGTGTTTGATAATGGTTGCTAAAGATAGAAAGGAATTATCTTATCCTACAGTGTGACCCACTGCAGCCCTAGAATCTTGGCTGCGCAGATTTCTTTAGAGCTGTATTTTTCCCACAACATGGTCAGTCATTAAATTGCCTCTTAAGCCTCGTACCTTGGAACAAGGAGCTTTGGGGTTCTTCATTTTTTTTAAGGCCGATTCCTCTCCTCAAAGGCACAGGGTTCTTACGGGTTCCGAGAGAAACACATCCAGCATTTCTCTTTCTTAAAAACAAGAAAGCGAATCTTCTCCAAAATGGCAGGAAAATTAGCATCATGGAAGCTGTCATTTGCCGGGCCTTCTGGCAGCCATCTGTCTGCAAAACCCTGCAGGATTCCTCCTTGGCCTTTCAGATGCTTCCAATTTGCGAGGCAGCCATCCGTCCATGCTGACGAGAGGCTTGTCTTCTTCCTTGTCTCCTTTTATCTCTTCTTTATTTCCAGTGAGCTCATAATCCACTTGAGCCTCCAGGGGTTTAAAAAAAGCAAACAAATGGGTCCTTGTTTACAACAGCCAAAGTCCCTGTGTCTTCTCACTGGAGACTGGGCCTCTGTGACCTGGGGGAAAATGATCTTCTGAAGAGAAGGCAGGAAGAAGGACGGGCTGCGAAAACTCCCAACTGGTCCTGATCATTAGGATGCCACACGCTGCCCACAGTCTTCGCAGCAGCCTCTTGTCTGGCCCAGATGAACCTGGGACGAAGCATCTCCATTAGTAGTAGCAGTCAGTCTGCCCCAGCGTCCTGTAGATAGCTTGTCTGCTTGCAGCTTGATGCTTCCCATCACCCCCCACCTCCTTTTGGAAGTCTGAGCTGGTGGGAATTGGACGGCCATCTTGTCCCACTATCATCTCTCTCTTTAGTCTTCACTTTGGCAGGCTAAGTATACCCAGATCCTTCAGCCTCCTCCCAGGCTTCATTTCCAGACTCTTGACCATCCTGGGAGGCCTCCTCTGAACTTGCTCCAGTTGGTCATTCCCCTTTTTGAGTGGCTGTGCCCACTACTGGACCCAGGACTCCACCTGGGGACTGACCAGCTGCTTCTCATGAACTCCATAGTTCTGTTAATACGTCCCCAGAGAGCAAGCTCAGTGGTTCAAAAGTGTGCTTGTGGCATTTATTTTTTTTTAATCTGTTCAGTCGTGTCTGATTCTCGGAGACTGCCTGGACAAGTCCCTGCAGTTTTCTTGGCAAGGATTTTCAGAAGGGGTTTGCCATTGCCTGCTGCCTAGGGCTGAGAGAGAGTGACTGGCCCCAGGTCACCCAGCTGGCTTCGTGCCTAAGGTGGGACTAGAACTCCCGGTCTCCTGGTTTCTCACCCAGTGCCTTAACCACGACACCAAACTGGCTCTTGCTTGTGGCATACAAGTCCCTAAAATGTGGGACCAGAATACGTGGCTGATAGCCTTCCACAGCTGTCAGATAAAGTTCTCCTGCTCCAGCTGTAGCTTGCATTCCATCCCCTTGAAGACCCTGGTGAGGCCTTCTCCTCTTCTTCGGCCCTACCATCTGTCAGGCAACCTTTGAAGACCCACCTCTTTCCACAGGCCTTCCTTTGGGAATGGCCTGGAAGATTTCTACAGCATCTGACATTTCTCATGGTAGGATTATGTCACGTACCCCTTTGGAATGGGTATGGTTCATAGCAACTGCTTCCTGTTCTTTGAAATGACTACAGAGGTGCTGGCTGCACCACTTTCAAATGTTGGCTCAGAAAGAATTTTAAAATACGTTAAATGAATAATAACAATACAGGTGGTCCTCGACGTACGGCCGTTTGTTTAGCGACTGTTCAGCAATTATATGCAAAGTTACAGCGGTGCTGGAAAAATGACTTGTGACAAGTCCTCACCTGACCGTCACATGTGGTCACATGATCAAAATTCAGGCACTCGGCAACCGGCTCACACAACAGTTGCAGCGTTCCAAGGATCACGTGATCACCATTTGCAGCCTTCCCAGCCGGCTTCCAACAAGCAGAGTCAGTGGGGGAAGCTGGATTTCCTTAACAACTGCAGTGATTCACTTAACAACCACTGCAAAAAAGGTTGTAAAATTGGGCGTGACTCACTTAACCTCGCTTAGCAATGGAAGTCCCAGTCCCAACCGTAGTCGTAAGTCGAGGACCACCTGTAAAAGAGAGTTTCTCCTGCATTCCTTGCAGACAGAGGGAGCAGCTTTCAAGAGCAGATATTCCATGAGGCAAAGTCGTGGTTGGTTGCCAGACTGACAAGGGTTCACGAGACGGTTTTACCACCAGCCACCTGTAAATTCCTTTTTTATCACTGAAAAGACTCCCCTATTTTCAGAATGGTTGTATAAAGGAAATGAGAAAGACTCCACCGATTGTCCTTTGGGGATATATTGGCTGTATGTCTGGAGTTCAGTTGCCAGAATTCTTGTAGCTTCGTCCTTCTTCATAAAGGGTTTCTGTGAGAATTGTGCTTGGAAAATGGATTTACTCTGGGTTTTAGGCAGGAACCGCGAGTCTGATGGGTGAATCAGCGCAAGCTTGATATATCTAGACCAGCGGTTCTCCATCAGGGGCCATAAGCCCCCCTGGGGGCCCGAAGGTATTTCAAGGGGGCCACAGGTGAAAAACATACAGGTAGTCCTCGACTTAACAACCATTCATTTAGCGACTGTTCAAAGTTACGACGGTGCTGGAAAAGTGACTTGCAGCGGTCACAGTGTCCCTGTGGTCACATGATCAAAATTCGGGTGCTTGGTAACCAGCTCTCACTTACAATGGTTGCAGCATTCTGGGTCACGTGATCGTCATTTGCAATCTTCCCAGCCAGCTTCTGACGTGCAAAGTCAGTGGGGGAAGCCGGATTCGCTTAACAACCATGGTGATTTGCTTAACGACCATGGCAAAAAGGTGGTAAAATCGGGTGTGACTCACTTAACAACTGCCTCACTTAGCAACAGATGTTCCAGTCCCAACTGCTTATAAGTCGAGGACTACCTGTATGGGGAATTCTGGGAGTTGAAGTCCACACATCTTGAAGTTGCTGAGGTTGAGAAACACTGGTGTGATTATATGCTTGTGCCAGAAAGTTTATAGCACCCACGACCGCATTGGTTGTCTTTTGAGCTGTGATGGGGCCGGACGTGAGCGCTCAAGTCGGACTCTCCTTTCTCTCCTTAGCAAAGGGTTGAAATCCACAAACTCCGCCAGGGCGAGAACCTCATCCTGGGCTTCAGCATCGGAGGCGGCATCGACCAGGACCCTGCTCAGAATCCCTTCTCGGAGGACAAGACGGACAAGGTTCACGCAGACGGGGCTTCTCTCTTGCTGGAAAGGGATTCTGGCTGTTGACGCGTTCCTTAGATTTATGTCCCCACCTTCATTTAGGAGATCAAGGCGGTGTATGCAGCATCTCTCCCCACAGCAACAGCCCTGTGAAGTAGGCTGGCCTGGCGGGAGGGACTGCCCCGGGTTTCCCCAGGGAGTTTCTGTGGCTCAGGGAAGAACCGAACCGGGGTCTCTCCCCTCTTAGTCCAAGAACAAGGTGAGTTGGCGCAGAAAGCCAGGGAGGCGGCCTCGAAGCAAACGCCCAGAATCTGTTACGTAAACAAAGAGGACGGGACGATTCCCTGAGTCCTGGAAAGGGAGATAGCGTTGAAAAGGGACTTAGGCTGACTCTTCCTGGACTCAGTGGGGTTGAAGGACGAGAGCAGAAGCTCCATCAGATTTGCAAGATTCTGTTGTTACAGCCAATCTCGATCAAAGTCGTTCTAGCCTTCCCGTGGAGTTGATTTCCTGGTCTGGTCTACCTGGTGGGGCTGACAGTTGGGCTGTTTCTTTAAAAGGGGCAACAGTATTGTAACGGTCGTACCTATTTGGGGCTATACTATATACGTACTATATTTTCTATATATATTTTCATGTTGTTTGTAAGCCACGGAGTCGTGAGACAGAAGCGGCGTAACAGCATTTGTATACAGCTTCGTTAGGTTTCGACGAGATAAAATACAAAGAAACGGGGAAAGAAATTAAAAAGAAAAGATCAGAAAGAGAGCAAAATTAAGAGTGCAGAAAAGAAATAAAAGAAAAAAGAATAAGAATAATAGCTTCTGACTTTCTTTGGCACAGATACAGATATGAAATACATTTACAGTAACCCTAGCCACTTTTGGACGTTTTGCTTGAAACTGAAAGAAATGAAACTTCAACTTTGGGATTTGATGATTAGGGTTGTGTATGATTATAGAGAGATTGTGTGCTATTCTTAATTTTAGGGTAACGGCATTTGTAATAATTTTTTCATAGTCCCACCAACTCATCCCTGATCTTCCCAGCGCCTTTACTGCTTCCCCTCCGGGCAGCGGTCTCTGCCCCAAACGGCCTTGTATCTGGAACCAGACCGTTCGTTCATTCCATATACAGATCCAAATGCCCAAAATGTGTTTTCGTTCAGGTGCAGAACACCAGAACCAGCTGTTCTGGGCGCAAAGAGTTTGGAGGTCAAGGTCCTTCCCAGCTGTAGGATTCTATAATAGAGTCACTTGGAGTCGGGTGGCATCAAAATAGAATAAATAAGGGAGCTTTGTTGGGCAAAGCAGGCAGAAGCTGGCTAAAACAAAGCCTCCCACATTGTGCTCCTGTTTACATGGCTAACAATGGCTGGAGCAAGAGAATAACAGACCCTAAGAAAGCAATGTTGGGTTTCACGGGAGCTCATCCAGGCAGATGACTCACCCCTCCTGTTCTTTCTCCCCAGGGCATTTACGTCACTCGAGTGACAGAAGGGGGACCAGCAGAAATGGCCGGGCTTCAGGTTGGAGACAAAATCATGCAGGTAAATCCCATACTGTTTAAGGAGCAGCCTTGCTGTCTCCACCCTCTGTGTCTTTAAAGCCAAGCTGATGAAGGTTTTTTATTATTACTATTATATCATTATTCCAGAGTAAGCTCTATAAAGTTCAAAGATCAGGAGAAGTCTGATACCGTCTTTTCGAACTAACACATTTTATTAAAAAGTGTTGGCTTTTGCGAACTGCAGCTCACTTCACCAGATGCAGTGAAGTGGCTAGGCTGATGCAGGATTTAAATTATATTTCATTATTATGCTTTGTTCACCTTGTCCTTTTAGAAGAAAGGTTCCCAATAGTTTTGCAAAAAATCAGAAAGGGCCTGGGCCCCTTTTCCAACTAGCGTATTTTATTTGAAGGCATCCCTTTTTGTGAGCTGCTTAAAGTTTTTCAGAAAAGGCACCCCCAGATTCCTGATTTTCAGCTACTATAGACTGACACGACTCTTCTCCTACAGTGCCCATAAAGCCCAGAGTTACTTACTCCCTCCTGATTTATCTATTATATTAGGACCCCATGTCTTTTCCCACTTAAGTGGAAGGAAATCCAGTGTTCTTAACGGATCTTGACACTTACCATCCTTCTGTAAAATCACTCCGAACTGTTGCAGGTTAATGGATGGGATATGACGATGGTGACTCACGACCAAGCCCGCAAGAGGCTGACGAAGCGGAACGAGGAGGTGGTCCGGCTCCTGGTGACGAGGCACTCTCTGCAGAAGGCTGTGCAGCAGTCAATGATGTCCCAGCCGTGCCACTGAGTTGGGGCAAATGATGGTCTTCAGAACAGGGTGGAGAGATGCTGAACACGGACCACAGATCTATCTGGTGACCTGGCGCAGAGCAGCTTTTCAACCAAGGGCACCCCCCACCCCCACCACACCTATGCAAAGATGGCTCTGCTCCGGCGGGTGTCCCCACTGAGGTCACGGAGGACACCTCTGGGGGCAGTTTGATGCCCATCTGGATCCAAGACCTTGGGCATCAAACTGCAACCAGGGGATAGGGAAACGTCTGGGCAAGAGCCAGCTTCACGGTTCTGATCCACTGTGACCACTTTCTGCCTAAAAGCTTGTGGAGATAGTCAGGGCCCAGCTTTTGTCCCAAAGATGCTCCAGTAGATTCAGTTCTTAAATACCGTTTTTTTTTTTGTAAGAAAACCGCATTGTGTTTGATAGAAAAGATGGCCCTGTAATTAACAGATGCAGTCTTGTTACCTAGACCAAAGTTTTTGTTGCCGATATCTTGAACCTTGCACCGGTTTCTGTTAAGACCAGCCCAACCATTGCCTTTCTGAGGGATTCTGCGTTCCTCTGTAAGGCAGAGGAAGACCAAGAACCCGTGACAGATGGCCGTTTGAAATTGGCTCCCTTCTTCAGCGCTGCGTCGCAAGCCCTCGAAAGAAGGTGAATGGAGTTTTGGCGGCCTTAAGTCTTCATTTGCCGGGAACTCTGCCCAGCCAGGATTCCTGCGAACCAAAGTCTGATAGGCTGATGTTAGGGACTTCCATTACATTGATAAGTGGTCTTAGACGTTCTCGAGTCACGTTCTGTCTGGCGGCCACCGTTTTGACTCTCGACTTTGTATCCTAACTTTCCAAAGTTAGCTTCTAATCATGACTTTTGTGCCAATTTCTCCAAACTCTTCCTGAAGATCTTTTATACGCCTTGTAAATAATACCCCCTCCCAACATTTGTATCACTAACTTATTTCAGTATATTACTGCTATTCTACTTGTGCACCGATTTAACTTCGGTGCTCTTAAATCTCAGCCTGTCGTGATGAAAGAAGGTTGCATTCTACCCTCTGTGGTTTGTCCTTCTGGTGCAGAAATTGTCGTGCGACGGTATCTTTTGACAAGATTGAACTTCCAAAGCCTTGTGTTTTTGTAGTACCCAATCACATCAGTTTAGTTGGGAGGTAAAGATATCAAATGCTGCTGTATTATCATTTTACACAAAATAAACTAAGCTGGACTTCTGATCTCAGGTGCCTCTTTATTTTAAACTGCAAGCCAGGAGCCACGAGAAAAATTGTGTTATCAGCCCAGTAAGATCCAAGAGAAATGCCTTATTCTGCTAAAATATTATAGGCCAAGAATTTTCAACCTTTTTCAGGCTGCAGACCTTTGTTAAACTTTAAAAAAAAACTCTTGGAGGCCCAGATCAAGAGGCAAAGCTCCAGTGATAGAAAATTGGGCGCGTTCAAATAAATTTTTCCCCCTTGCCTTTAGTCTCTCCAGAACAGTTTGAAAAACCCTGTTCTAGGCAACCAATAAGTTTACAGTAACTCAGGTTATTTTCTGCTGCAGAAATGCTGTTTGACCACTTGACAAAACTGGATCTTCTATCATTAAAGATACTTGAGCCAGGCTGCTGTAGCTTTTTCCCCACTTGGAAAAAGGTTGACTATTCCCTAACCCAGCCTTTCTCAAGCTTTTGACCCTGGAGGAACCCTTGAAATATTTATCAGGCCTCGGAGAACCTCTGCACATTGAGGCTCAAGGATAGGCTGGAAGTTACAAAATTATTATATTTGTTTCATGCGTAGGCCTGTCTATATGCATGAACAGTGTTCTTAAACTGAAAATAAAGAATGGAACTTCTCTTTCATGCAAAGTGGCCCGAATTTGCAATATTTTTTTAAACAAGTCATCTCCCAGGGAACCCCTGGTGACCTCTCGTGGAACCCGCGGGTGCCACGGAACCCTGGTTGAGAAACCCTGGTCTGTTCTCTTAGGGAGGAGGTGTATCTGCTGCTCAAATCTGAGTGAATAATTTCCTTAGGAAGTTCACAGCTTTCAGTAGGCTGAATTTAGAAGCAAAGGAAGCGGCCAGGAGGGAACCACTGGGCAGTCTTTCCAGCTGAATGTGACGTGGGCTGTCTCCCCACTGTACGCTATGCTGCAACGGAACCACCCACTCTGAGCAGGCTTGTGAGACCGACCCAGCAGCTCTCCAAGAAACTTCATCGCAGTGTTTCCAGAATCTACCCGCAAATATCAACATCGAACTGAGAGCTGCAAACTGCACCCAATCTCCCAGAGACCCACTGTGGCACCCTCAGCGCTCCACACGCGGAGTGGTTTCCTTTGTCACTTGTACGGGTGTGGAAAACTCCCATCAAGTGTCCTTTTCCCACAGATACAAGTAATTGCTAGCAAGTATCAGAGAGAAGTAACATTGTCCTTGCCACCCGCAGACAGACAAGCAGGAAGACGAGCTTGGCTGGTTGGTTATGTGCCATCAAGTGGGTGTCGACTCTTAGCAACCACCTAGATCGGTGTTTTTCAACCTTGGCGACTTTAAGACGGGTGGACTTCAACTCCCAGAATTCCCCAGCCAGCCTTGCTGGCTGGGGAATTCTGGGAGTTGAAGTCCACCCGTCTTAAAGTCGCCAAGGTTGAAAAACACCGATCTAGACAGATTTTTCTCTGGAAGGATCTGTCCCCAACCTGGTCCTTCAGGTCTTCCAGTGGCATGAAGACTAACTTACTGGAATAAAGTAAGGAGTAGATATCCCCGAAACCAACAGACCTTCACTTCTGTGGACCCACAAAATAGATAAATACACAAAAGCCCTTCAGAAACCCTGGAGAACTTGGCAAGGGAGGGGCCTTCTATCCCTGCAGTACCAGCTGTAGAAAAACACACCCCACCCCTCCTTTACCTGGGGCTGCAGCCAGGTGGGCATTTGCTATGATTTGGGAAGAGAGGTGTGTACTTTAAACCACTTGAGATTCTAGCAAGAGGCAGGCTATTTTTCTCCCCCTTTTACTTTTGTTTTGAGTACGGAAGTTTCCATCCCAAACCGATGGCCTTTCAGGTTGAAAGATCTTGAGTAGCGTTTCATGATAGAGAACGTCTGCTGGTAAGCAGAAACTCTACCGAAGGAGGCGTCGTTGGAGGAAAAGCCGTATTTCTCTATACAGGCAGTCCTCACTTAACAACCATTCATTTAGTGACAGTTCAGACTTACAACGGTGTTGAAAAAAAGAGTTATGACCGGTTCTCACACTTATGACAGTTGCAGTCACATGATCATGATTTGGGCACTTGGCAACTGGTTCCTATTTATGACCATAGCAGCGTCCCATGGTCACGTGATCGCCATTTTCGACCTTCTCGGCTGGCTTCTGGCAAGCAAAATCAATGGGGGACCATGTGATTCGCTTAATGACCATGTGGTCCACTTAACGCCCTTGGTGATTGGGTTAACGACCGCTGCAAAAAAGGTCGTAAAATCGGGTTGGATTCACTTAGTGACCGCTTCGCTTGGCAACCAAAATACTGGCCCCAACTGTGGTTGTTAAGTGAGAACTACCTATCAGGAGTCCGGTAGCACCTTTTCTGATAAAGAAATTTTATTAAAATGCAGCAGCTTTTACGGGCTGTAACTCATGGAAGCTCATGCCTTTGGATAAAAAGTGTGAGCTGGAAAAGATGCCTCCTGGTTTTTTCCCAGAGGAAGCAGACCAAGGCTTCATCCCACTGCACAAGCTGTTCCCTGCAGCTGTTAGTGTCCAGCTGCCCTAGGGTGGGCTCAGCATGCAGCAGACTCTCCCTCTAGTGGGAAGCAGAAGAGCCCCCCTACCCCACTCCTAGGCTGGGCCGCAACTGAGCCCAGCTGGCTCTTCCAGGTTCCCTTGACCCTGATCAAGTGCGACACCCTACTTCCAAAAGCAGTAGGGCTACCATTTATCCTTATTTTACCCGACCTCACTATATTCTATCTGTTTCATCTCACTGTAGCCCATTTTAGCTCATTATACTGTGTCTTGTCTTGTCTTGTCTTGTCTTACTGTATTTTACTGCGGCTGATGCTTTGATATGGTGAAATAGACTGATCAATAAAGTATAATAATAATAATACTTCCGAAAGCAGTCCCCTTTGGTTCAGTTTACAAAATGGGGAGCTGATCCCCAGCTCTTCGATCCCCCGTCAGGCAAACGGGGGTCTTACCGAAGTCCAACAACAGGACCGGCGAGGTTGCGGGGGGGGTGCTCTGCAAGTCCTCCCAGAGGGACCCACTCCCTTGCTTGTGCCCCAAGCCCTTTTGGCCTCCGGCAACCACAACCACCCGTTGAAGGGAGCCTTCCTCAAGCAATCGCAGTGCATTGACAACCCGTTACAAAAGCTTTAATAATATCAACCCCTGTATTCAGCCACTTCACACGAAGGTTCTCCAGTGCATTTAGCCTGCTCCTTGGCGCCCATGTCCAGCTTTTAGAGTTAGTCCTACATCCTCCGTGCATCTCTCCCCTTGCTGCAAGAGGAAAGGGGACACCCATGGTCCTGAAGTCACACAACCCGTCCTTCAAGTGCTCTATAGCAGGGCAGCTCCTCCAGATGACAACCGATTCGCCCTTGCTTGTAGCCAGCCTTCTCCTAAAGCTGGTTCCTCCTGGCAAAGCTGCCTTGGATGGATGGGTCCCACCACACCTCCATTCTTCAGCGGTAAGAAATTGGATGGCAAAACACGAGCATCTCTTCTCTCCCTGTGGAGGCTGCTCTCTCCAGCAGCTTTTGAGAACTTCCCATCCCAGAAGTTCAGGAGAGGGTGACTTTGGCAAGCCGGCACTGCCGGATCGGGAGACGTGAAGGCACGAGAGGGCAAAGGAGGTTTGGTGCGACTGAGGAGCAGCAATTCTGCCAGTCCCAGTTCCTCTGGAGTAAGGCGTCCCCGTGCAGCAGGCACGTTCGGACGGGCACCTACTCAAACTGCTCATATACTTGGGCGCGATACAAGCAGTAATGTTGGATCATGAAGACAATATCAAAGACGATGGAGAAGAGGCCAAGCCCAAACTTGGTGGGGTCTCCGAAGATCAGCTTCCAGGCATCTGTAGAAGAAGAAAGTGACAAAGTGGGGTTTACAAGAACCTGCAGCGCTGACCAACAGAGACTTATAAATACTTGGAAAAGCATAAATGATTTTTCCCGATTTATAATACACGATGCAATGAAAGTTGATTGACGTTTTGGTGAATAGCCTGTCCAGCAGTGTGTCTCAACCTTGGCCACGTGAAGATGCGTGGACTTCAAGTCCCAGAATTCCCCAGCAGTGTGTCCCAACCTCGGCCACGTGAAGATGCGTGGACTTCAAGTCCCAGAATTCCCCAGCAGTGTGTCTCAACCTCGGCCACTTGAAGATGCGTGGACTTCAAGTCCCAGAATTCCCCAGCAGTGTGTCTCAACCTTGGCCACGTGAAGATGCGTGGACTTCAAGTCCCAGAATTCCCCAGCAGTGTGTCTCAACCTTGGCCACGTGAAGATGCGTGGACTTCAAGTCCCAGAATTCCCCAGCAGTGTGTCTCAACCTTGGCCACTTGGCCAGCATAGCTGGCTGGGGAATTCTGGGACTTGAAGTCCACGCATCTTCACGTGGCCAAGGTTGAGACAGACTGCTGGACAGATTTCCACTGCTTCCCTGAGGAATTTACAAGCAAGATTAATCCACCACCACCATTCCCCCACCAAATGTACATGGTGGTTTAAGAACAAATAATCCAGCAATGAAATCTGCAAAGCAACGCAGGCAGAGAAAACTCTGCCTCAAACTGCAGCCTCACCCACCCTCATTCCCTCTAGTTTTTTGGCGGGGGAGGGAGGAGGGCAGCACATGGGGGGGGGCAGCAGGTCAAGCAAAGCTGCTTTCAGCGAACGTCCTCAAAAAGGTTCTCAGCGAAGTACAGAATTCGTTTGAAGCAAATATTTGTAGCTCATGGTTGAACTGTGGAGTCCATGGTAGCACATAACCAACTAAAACCCTTCAAAACATCTTAAGCAACCCAAAAGATCCAGCAGCCCAAGAAGAAAAAACAGGAGTTATTTACAACATACAATGCAAAGACTGTAACAGCCACTACGTAGGACAGACAGGCAGAAGACTAGCAGGGCGCACAGTTTCAGCTGGGAAAGCGTGAGCATCCTAGACCAAGCCAAATCCAAAAAAACACCAGAGAATTCCCGGAAGCCTGGCACTCAGACCGAGCAGCCATCAGCAGACACACAGAGGTAAACCACATTGACACACCATTCAGAAGAGACAACAGGAAAGCCAAAAGACCAGGACACTCCCTCGCCAGCAACCAACACCCAGATACGCAAAAATCAGCACTGGGATCAACACCAGATGAACCAGCAAACAGCACAATACGCCCCAATCAAGGAGCTCTTAACTCAGGCAATCCACCCAGCAGCAAACAACGGCCCAGTCAAGGAACGCCCAAGGAGAGAACACCCCCCCCAGCAACGCAAGCAGGGCAAGCCACGGTGTACAGACTGAGAGCAGGGCCCGCTCCCTCCTCGCACTGAAGACGTTGCCTAGCCTGGCCATGAAACGTCTGCAGGGAAACAGCCAGGCTCAGAGAGCACCCGGGATGCCACAGAATTCATTGCTACAGCACACAGCGATATAGGTCTGATCTCCACATGCAGGGAGTGGCAAGTTGTTCAGTGAAATGTCAATCGACTTTCATGGCATTGTGGATTACAAATGGGAAAAAGTTATTTATCTAGACTGACTTACTGGGGACTGTAGATAGGAAATGCCCGAAAAGGTTGCCCGCTAGATAACAACTCAGATCCAGCCCATTCCGAAGCAGGACTTGCTTTGCCGGTCTGGAAAGAGTGAATCACGGGCCCACGGCTCACTCTGCCGTCATCTCTACGGAAATATGGGCAGGGAGCTTTTAACACCTCTCGTGAGGGCATATGTACAATGACTTCTGGGAGATAGGGCTCTAAAATAACACAAGCTGTTGAAAAATCTGTGTGTGTAGCCTGTAGAACCGGTGTGTTATGAAGAGCCATTTAATCTGGGGCTACAGTATTTTCTTGGCTGTGTTGTGAAGAGTAGAACACTGCAGCATGATGTTTTTACGCTAGTTTATTATATAGTATTTTTTTTCTTTTCTTTACTCCTTTCTCTCTCTCATTTTATTGTTCCAATAGAAGAGAATCTCTGTAGCTCAGGGTTGAACTGTGGAGTTCTTGGTGCTCTCTGAGCTTGGTGGTTGGCTTGCAAACTGCTGGAACCCCTATACAGGACGTCCTTGCTTAGCGACTGCCTTGTTTAGTGACTGTTCGCAGTTACGACCAACGAGAAAGTAACTTTATTTATTTATTTGTTCACTCACTCAACTGATATAGCTGCCCATCTCAGACTAGTGACCCTGGGCGGCTAACAACAACAACTTTACGACCAATCCTTGTATTTATGACCTTTGCAGGTCTGTAAAGCAAAGGAAAGCTGAAGTCAGATCACAGTTTGTGATCGCTTTACTTAACAACCAAATTGCCGGGCCCAGTAGTGATCACTAAATGAGGACTACCTATAAAGAACGCTCCTATAATTGCTTCGCCTTGTTCCGAAGACCATCCTTTGCCCCAACTCAGTGGCACGGCTAGGACATCGTTGATTATAACTGCTGCTTTATTAGACGCCTTGCAGCTGCCCCGTATACACGCAGGAATAAAGATCCTCAGGTACTCTAATATTCCAGGGAATGAATCTGCTGATGCAGGAGCCAAACAACTAGCCCAGAGGAACGAGCAGGTTGGACGAGAAACGGATGTTTATTTATATTTATTTACTAGTCAAACGTATATAGCCGCCCATCTCACAGGAAGTGACTCTGGGCAGTGGACAATAACCAAATAAAAACAATACCTATTTAAAGGCAAGCGTTAAAGATATAAAAAGCCACATTAAAAAATTAACGAAAACAGAAATATGTCGTTTATGCAGGGAAGACGGGCTATGGGCAGCCCCCAGTGGGCGCAGAGCAGCCCCTCGAGGCGCTTTACCTTGCCTGGCCCTGTGAGCCCCCCTTACCGTTGTTATAGGACTGCAGAGACATCTGCATGAGGCTGAAGGCGCCACCAGTGAAGTCCAGCAGCACGTTCCCGATGCTCCAGCCTTCGGTGCTCTTCCGGCGGAAATTCATGTAAGCCTAGGAGGAGACAGGGATGCTGGGCAAGTAGGGAAAGCGCCACCCTTCCACAGCCAAGACCGCAGATGAGTTAACAGCTTGTCCTCCCCAACGTTGCGCATGCTTTTTCTGCAGCGGGTCCGGGGCCCGAGAGGAAAGTGCCGCTGGGCTGGCCCTGACCGGTCGCCTAGCAGGGATTCTTCCCCGCCCCAGATGACTAGGCGAACGCAGCTCACAAGCCGAGCTAGCCGCTTAAAAAAGTGGGTTAGAAGCCGGTTGAGAAATTGGGGAAGTGGTATTATTCCAGATTTTAAGGCACGGTTGTCGGAAGTGGGCGATCTATCTGTTTCGAAAAGGCAGCGCTGTCTGCTGATCAAAGGACGCAGCAGTACGCGTTACGAGGGCAGAGATTTTGTGATATTTCATAACAATATTTTGTACTGCTGGTATTATAGTCGTGTGTTTGTTAGTAAACCGGCGACTGAAGCAACCGAGGACCGATTCCTACTTCACTCACCTGGGGGAAGTATTTGATGAGCGTGATTACCAGCTTGATGTAGGAGAAATAAAACAAGAACTCGAGCCACGTGATTTCTTTGGCGGCGGCCACGGCCAAGGTGGTGAAGACAAACACCCACGCGGCGACGAGGAAGCCGATGGCCACTCTAGAAACCTTCTGGTTCCCTTTCTGCAGGGGGAGCAGAGAGACCACATTTCTCAGTGAGCATCTGGGGTCAGACATCACTAAGCTGGAGAGAAAAGAGTCTCCTGAGGGCTGGAATGGGAGGAATTTGGGGCTGAACTCGCTGGTGGCAAAGGAATTCAGCCCTGTAGGCAGAGGAATGTTTTCCATCTGCAAAACACTCCTGCTGAATTTGGACAACATCCTGCATAATCCAGAATCCTCAGTTTCCTTCTAAACATCTCCAGCAGTGTACAGTATTTATTAATCAAATTTATATCCCACTGCAATGACAGGGACTCTTGGTGGCTCACAGAAATATGCATACATGAGAACATTAATACAGCTAAAAGCCCCAGAGATGACAATGTTCCCCAGCAGTTGGCTGACTCCCTCTGAAAATGGAAGTTTCGTCACCACTGCCAGAGAACGAGAGCTCCCTGCCTCATCTTGTTTTAATGCCATCTAATCGATACCAACGACAGAAATAAAACCTGGACGCAGCAAATCTCACAGACAGATTACAAAAAAGGCTCAGTTGAGTTGGGAAGATATTGCACTGGCATTTACGTGAAAAGTATGGATTCGGAGGGAATTAGAACGACCAGAAAAACAAAATCACAGACCGAGTCACTGAATGCAACGGAAAAGAAGCTGAATGGGGTTTTTACATTCGGACTGATTGACACCCAGAACGTAGCCAGAAGACTTTACTGTTGTCAATGAGAACCACGGTTGGTTTATTAAGGTAGCCATTCGAAGAGACAGTAATGTTGAAGACAAGGAATTGGAAAAGATTACAAAACACTGAGATTTTCAAAGAGAGATTGCAAAAACTGGGAAGATCTTGATGGCAGTATCCATTATGAGGGCGTTGGGTGCAATACCACAAGGACTTAAACGTAATTTGGATTGCTTATGACAACTTATGACAGCCCAGCTGCAAACAACAGCACTGTTGGGCCCTTTGTGCATAATTAGGCACTCCCTTCACAATTCCCAAAACCTCACGTAGGGCTTGAATCATGGAGAAGAAAACCAGGCAGTCTGGGCTGTGATTTATGATGAGTGAAACTGAATAAATAAAACAACTACATACAACTTAATTTGTATGTCAGACCTTGAAGGAGCAGAGGTGTGTGTTAATCTACGGCGGCCAAAAGTCAGGAGTCGGGTAGCACCTTTGCCTCACTAAAGATGCCTTTGAATAAAACATGAGTCGGAAAAAGTGTTACCAGACGCTTTCTGATTTTTGCAAAAGCATTGGGCACCTTTGTTCCGAAAGGACAAGAACGTGAACAACGTATAATAGCAAAATCTAACTTAAATCCTACCTCAGCCTAGCCGCTTCACTGAAGCGAAGTAGCATTCCCAAAAGCTTTGAATAAAATAGGTTAGTTGGAAAAACTGCTACCCGGCTCCTTCTGCTTTTAAGTCATGCCTGTGGGCATCACCGGTTTTGCGGCAGCGATTCCCTAAACCCCTTCTGTCCCACGTGAAGGAAACCTCCTTCAGTTTCTCTTCCCGCTCAACATCACTGGAGCGGCCCCACATTCTGTTATGAGAAAGAAAAGAAAAGTCCTCTAACGTGCTGCTTCCTAAACATCACGTTCTCTTTGGGGTCTGTCTCCAACACCTGATCTTTACCACCAACCAGGGAAAACGGGCCCAATTTACAGACCCTCAGCATCGTTACCTACTCTCCCTAGCTCTGTGTTACGTTTGTGGACCTGGTTTGATCATGAAGGCTCAGCCTGCAGTCAGTTGTTTGTCAAAGGACCTGGACGGGCCCTTCACTGTCAAAGTCACATTTCCTCAGGACGATGTGTTAGGGACCGAAATGAAAGGAGGCAAGAGCATCATTTCCACAAACATCCGGTTAGGCTTCCCGTTTCTGGCACCTTCTCCCTCATCCACATAGAGAAGGGGGAAAGGCTTGTAGCCTGCGAGAGGTCCAACTTCTCGCAGAGAGATTACAGGTAGTCCTCGCTTAACAACCATTCATTTAGCGAAGGTTCAGACTTACAACGGTGCTGGAAAAACTGACTTATGACCGGTTCTCACACTTACGACCATCGTCACATCCCCACAGTCATGTGATCGCAATTTGGGTGCTTGGCAACCAGTTTGCATTTATGACCATCACAGCGTCCCATGGTGACGTGATCACCATTTTTGACCTTCCCAGCTGGCTTCTGGCAAGCAAAATCAATTGGGAACTGCATGATTCGCTTCATGAGCCTGTGGTTCGCTTAATGCCCTCAGTGATTCATTTAACAACCACCACAAAAAAGGTTGTAAAATCAGATCAGATTTGCTTAATGACCACTAACTTCACTTAGCAACTGAAATTCCAGTCCCAATTGTGGTCATTAAGCAAGGACTACCTGTATAAGGCTAGGCTGCCCAGCCTCACTTTGTTTCTCAACCTTGGCAACTCTAAGATGTGTGGACTTCAATTCCCAGGATTCCCCAGTCAAAATCTAGCAAAGGAAGAGGCCTAGGACCCAGCTGAGGCTACCTCATAGATTAAGCACTGGAAGATGATGAACGAAGTGAGGGCAACCGCGTGGAGGCTGAAAAACACATCGTTGCTGTCTACAGGGTTCACACCGTTGGGATACCTGTGCAGGAACTGCTCCTGGGTAGGAAGACAAAGCAGTCAGGTCAAAACCGGTGGCCTCGGGTGGCAGATGACACCCAGCAAGGGAAGACAGGACCTGCATACCTTCACGGGGATGACCCAAAAGAGCCCAATGTTGAAGACACTGTAGGCAATGAAGCCGGTGAGGTTCAAAGCGATGTAATCAAAACTGAGTCCCACGACGCTGGTGAAAGAACCGGTAAATGTTCAGATGAGCAGTTGGGGGAGAACCCTGGCTAGATTTCAGGAGCCTTACAACGGCACTAAACTCAGAATCTTGCAATCTCAATGGTCAGTTAACTGGAAAAATCCAGTTTCGAGACCGGTGTTTTCCAAACTTGGCAACTTTAAGCTGGGTGGACTTCAACCCACGGAATTGCTGGCTGGGGAATTCTGGGAGTTGAGGTCCACACAGCTTCAAGTTGCCAAGTTTGGAAAACACTGCTCTAGACCTTTGTGACCATAAAGAAAAGATGAAAATTTGTAGGAATTATTTCTGGGTGATGCATTTGAAGGATGACACTTTTAAACTGGACCACATCCAGGCAAGTGAGTGTAGTGGGAAAAGGGAATGGCCTTGAAGGACAGAAGGAAGAGCCACTACCAAGTCAGTGGTCAGATAAAAGGGGGTCGAGTCCTGGGCAGGAGTGTAACCTGAGAAAGCGTCGCAGACAAGCCCCTCCCTAGTTCTCATGAATATAAAGGGAGGGAGGGGGAAGTGCATTCAGACGTGCAAGACTCTGTTACTATATCTTTATAATAAAAGTAGTATTAGACTGCATGACTCTGGTTTCCTAGCCTGGTCTACCTCGCAGGGCTGACAGCGGGGAGTTTAGAAACCAAGTTGTGGGAAAAACAATTGACAGAAATGTTGAATCAAAACCTAGAGAAAGGCAGGTGCAGGGAAGACGTGAGAGTCATCTTTAACCCTCCTGAGGGATGTCGAGCAGAAGATGGGCTGCGTTGCTCTCTGCAACTTCAGAGTAAAAGGACTGCTCTTCTCAGCCTTCCCAGGTGGACCAGACAGGAAACACAACCAGATGAGCTAATTCTACTTCAATGTAAAGCTACATTGACAGAATCTGGCAAGTCTGAAAGTACAATTCTCCTGCCGTCTCCTTTGCAGCCCGAGAAACTAGGGAGGGTCCCTCCTGAGCCTCTTTCTCCACCCATTATGCAGCTGCGGGTTCTGCTCCCCCTTATCTGACCGTTCCCTTGGCAGCATCTCTTCGCCCCGTCTCCCGAGGTCATTCCCACATACCATTACAGCTCCAAAGGACAGGATCAGAACAAAACAGCCCATTAGGGGAAACTTCCTACTATAGAAAAATGTATTATATTGAGAGGGGTTCGGCTGGCTGCTGAATCAGCTGACCAGCCACCTCTCAAGATGCTACAGAGCAACATAACTTAGCCTTGGAGGGCAGATTCCTAAAACTGAGTTGCCCCAAAGCTTATGCTCATGCAGTTCAGATCATACAGAATCTGCAACACAACGTTTCTCTCTAGTCCAACCGGGGACAAAGGGTTCTTCAGCTGCTTCTACAAAGTCTGCTCTGTTGCACAGAGACATTTTATAGTAATGGCCCAACAGCAGGCAACAACCCCAAAGGGACAAAGTGTTTCTCTTTGCAATTTTACTGAGCCTGCTCTGCCTCCATAATAAAGCTTTTGTTGAGATGTTGTTAGTGTCTGCGCAGCACAGGGCATTGGACCAGATGTCTTCCAAGATCCTGTTCAGCTCTATGATTTAAAGCAGTCTTTCTCAACCTTGGCAACTTTAGGATCTGTGGACTTCAACTCCCAGAAGGCTGGCTGGGGAATTCTGGGAGTTGAAGTCCACAGATCCTAAAGTTGCCAAGGTTGAGAAAGACTGCTTTAAAGGGTTTGGCGGGGAAACTAAAACACAGCAGAACTTGGGAAGGATCAGAGGACAAGTGTTTTCATCCAGCAACTCTGTGGGTCTACGTAACTGCCAAGGAAACGCAGAGAACCACTGAATGCCTGTGATAGAAGACTTTAATCTAGCCATGATCACTCTCCAGTGGTGCCTGGGAGAAAAGAATATTTTTACTTGGGAAGCAACATGTTTCAATAGAAGGGAAAGAGAAGCTGCCCCGTTTTTATTCAGCTTCGGGGCAACTTGGCGGAGAAGTAAATGTGCAGAACCAGAGGGCCCCGCCAGCCACTGCTGGGCCTCTCAGGGCCGTCTCGCTGGCTAACACCGGCAACTTCAAGGGGATGGAAAGCGAAGATCACTGAGTCCTTACCTTTTGCGTCTCCAGTTCTCAAACGCCTGAGGATAGAAGGAAACTGACCAGGCCAGGAAATAGATCCAGCCAATCACCTGGTCCACAATCCTCACAGCCCTGCTGTGGATCACAAGGAACCGGATTCTGGGCCTGCAAAGGAAAGCGTGAGAGGCTGGGATGGTCCTCTCTGAGAAGATCACATTCCTGGGCCTCAGGACTGCAGCTCAGAGGGGATGGGGAGGAGACCTCAGAAGGCAGGCGAAACACCAAGAAGCTGGCAGCGGTCCACAGCGATGGAAGAGCCCATGTTCACTTACAATAGCACATCCATCCTGTGAAGCCGGGAAGTCTTCTGGACGCCACCACTGGTGCCCGCAGGTGCAAAGCAGGCTCAGTTTGAGGTGGCTCGCCATAAAGGCTTTGTTAGAGTCGGGAAACTGGGAGAACGGCCAGTGAATGAAATTACATCTTGACTAATGGAACTGCCAGCCGAAGTGGGTTGGTACAGATGCTCACCCCGTCTGGTGGGACGTGTTGGTCTGCAGATATACCGTCACCTGCCCGACATCTTTAGCTTGCACGTGGAAATGTGCCTCCTTTTGGCCTGCTGTTATTATTACCTGTCAGGTATGGAGATGTAAAACATATTCATTTATTTTATAAATTTATTCACCGCCCATCTCTCCCTCACAGGGGGACTCTGGGCGGTTTACAATGAAACAGGATTAAAATTCAAAACCACCCCAAGTACAAAATACCAATATAAAATACCAATATAAAATACAATAAAATACAAATAGAACAGAATCAAAATGGCTAAAAGATCTTAATCAGTCCTTGAGTGTAATAGGCCCCTCAAAATCAATTTAGGGTGCTAGCCATCCCCAGGTATGATTATTCCCCCTCCCATTGACAAAACCAGGTCTTTAATCTTTTGCAACAGTCTGTATGAAAGTTCACATGTTTTGTGAAACATACGAACTGCTTTCGAGACTCAAGGGGTGGCCTTATGGCTAGATGGATGTCAGTCCACCCTTTTCTGATCTGTTGACTTCACATTGTCTTAGGGCAGTGTTTCTCGACCTCGGCAACTTGAAGATGTGTGGACTTCAACTCCCAGAATCCCCCAGCCAGCATGCTGGCTGGGGGATTCTGGGAGTTGAGGTCCACACATCTTTAAGTTGCCACGTTTGAAAAACACAAACCCTTGTGACCATAAAGAAAAGATGAAAACTTGTAGGAATTATTTCTGGGTGATGCATTTGAAGGCTGACACTTTTAAACTGGACCACATCCAGGCAAGTGAGTGTAGTGGGCAGAGGGAACGTCACAACTGCACTAAACTCAGAATCTTGCAATCTCAACGGTCAGTTAACTCAAAAAATTCAGTTTCTAGACTGGTGTTTTCCAAACTTGGCAACTTGAAGCTGTGTGGACCTCAACTCCCAGAATTCCCCAGCCAGATGTCTTTAGGGTTTTCCCACCCCAACCTGGAGGTTCTAGAGTTAGACCAGAGAGATACTGCAAAAAATGTATGATCTAACAGACTTCTGGTCTAATCCAATGCAACCAGGCTGAAATGTACACCTAAAACTTACTTGGTCAGGCAATTCAACAATGGTGCTGTTCTTCTTGGATGAATAGGTCACATTGAACATAACCACCAAAGTCTCAGTGGGCAGGGCGCTGCAGAGAGAACATAAAAAGAAAGCCATGCAGATCCACAGTGAATATTCAGACCCATTCATCCCAGAATTCTGGCCCTCATCTTTCTCTAGTGCCATCTAGCTGTGCTGATGGGCACCGGCCTCTGTGACAGGCCAGGATGACATCAGAATTATGATGCAGGCCTGACAACATCACCACACAAATAACGCCCCATCTGCAAGTCATCGCAAAGTAACAAGGAAAACTGGATTTTTGCCACTGGGAGGGGCTGCATCACAAATGACTTCCCCGAGCAATGCTTCCTGGGTTTTTCCCAGCTATGTTTACCTGGAGGCTGAAGGCCAAAAACATCAGAGCCAGCTCTCATGAGGTTACCTGAAAGTCACCGTGATGTCTTGCTGGCTACCATTTTCCAGGGAAACCTCTTCAGGAACAAGGAGAACAGGGGCTCCACCTTCGACTGGAAAAAACGAAGGGAGAATGTGAAGTTTGTTTTTCATCCCACATTCTCGGCTTCAGACAAGCACATTCCAATCTGGCAGAGGGAACCCACATCAGCCAGTCCAGTCAACTGACCGGCATGTGAGCCCGCCCCCTGGTTTTTACAAGCCCAAGGTCTGGAGCAGACTGCCCTCTGGATGTAACATCTCCTACTACAGGTAGTCTTTGCTTAAGAACCATTCGTTTAGTGGCAGTCGGAACTTACAACGGTGCTGGAAAAACTAACTTATGACTGGTCCTCACACTTACGACCATCACAGTGTCCTCATGGTCACATGATCACGATTTGGGCACTTGGCAAATGGTTCGCGTTTATGACCATTGCAGTGTCCCGTGGTCACGTGATCGCCATTTTCGACTTTCCCAGCTGGCTTCTGGCAAGCAAAATCAATAGGGACCGCACGATCCGCCTAATGACCATGCGGTTCGCTTAACGCTGCCAGTGATTTGCTTAACAACCGCCACAAAATAAGTTGTAAAATCAGGTCAGATTAGCTTAACGACTGCTTCGCTTAGCAACCAAAATTCAGGTCTCAATTGTGGTTGTTAAGTGAGGATTACCTTTATTCATGACACACATTCTCTGCCTTTTAAATATGGACTCTAGCCCATCTGGGCATAAAAGGTGAGTATCTCAACACCCCAGCAACCTGCCTCTGATTTAAAGATGTCTGATTTGCATATATGCATGTGCAAGCATGGCTGGCTGGGGAATTCTGGAAGTTGAAGTCCACACATCTTAAAGTTGCCAAATTTGAAAAACACTGGTCTAGACCCTTGTGATCATAAAGAAAAGATGAAAATGTGTAGGAGTAATTTCTGGGTGATGCATTTGAAGGACGACACTTTTAAACTGGACCACCTCCAGGAAAGCGAGCGGAGTGGGCAGAGGGAACGTCACAACTTTACAACTGCCCTGAACTCAGAATCTTGCAATCTTAATGGTCAGTTAACTGGAAAAATCCAGTTTCTAGGCCAGTGTTTTCCAAACTTGGCAACTTGGCTGGTTGGGGAATTCCGGAAGCTGAAGTCCACACACCTTAAAGCTGCCCGTTTTGAAAAACGCTGCTCTGAAGCTTCTCTTTCAAAACGGGAAGCAGGGAATAGATCCAGGAGGTGAACCGAAGTCCTTCATCCGCAGACAGATTCACTTACCGGAGGCTGCAAACGAGGCAAAGGATAAAAACAGCAGATGGAAGAGGCTGAGTCTACTTGCCATCACGCCGAAACAGCTGACAGCTGCAAAGCAGAACGATAAAGAGGAAGTTCCAGTTAGAAAAAAGCTCAGTATCAAAATGCCAAACTGTTGTAGAGAATAAGGTTATTTCCAGAGCAGATCGTGATTATAGCCCAAGGACTCTTAGCAGACTATCGCAAGAATTGCCGAAAAACGCTTCTTGCAGGAAAGGTCACGTCACAGTGAAGAAACTGTTTCCTGGCCCTACCCCAAATCAGCGGGGAAATTTTCCCAGTGGGGGAGTCCCCAGGACAGATCGCTCCCTACCTGAAGACGGTCAACCCTGAGAAATGGGATCACAAATGCCAATGTGCTCACAAAACTGCTCAGCTAGAATTTGTCCGGTTGTTTTCCCCATCATGTGTGCTATAGATGGTAACAGCTATATACTGCATGCCAACAGCTCATCAACACAAGGGCCTCTGCATCACACACAAGCGTTTTGCAAATGGTCATTCTCACCGTCTCGTCTCTCCCTACGTCACTGACCTCTCCGGCAGCATTTTGCACGTACCCAGTAACCGCCCAAAGTCCCTTCTTTGAGGGGAGGTGGGCGGTGATGAAAATTTAATAAAGTAAATAAATGAAATAAATGCTCTTTTTCCAGGAATCTGATATGCTCTTGTGATTCTCAAACGCAAGGGGCCACAAGTTGCTCTTTTGGGGGCAGCAAATAATCTCCTCTTCTAGAATTCCTTCCTTGTATGAAACATTTTTTTTTTTTACAAATGCAACATAACACAAACCTGCTACCATAAGAGCCAATGCCACCTTTATGTCCAAAACAGCACTGTTTATCCATAAACTTTCATGCCTAATGCCGAAAAATTAAATTTAGATTGCAATCCCATATCCCTGTTACAATCTTCAGTTTTAAGGTATTGAAAAGCAGGGCCTTCCATCTGAACGCGAATGTTTACCTTTTTAATGTGATTTTTAATGTGATTTATACCTCACCTGCCCATACAGCAAAAAGATATTCAAAACAGAAGTCCAACCAAATTCAAGCAGGAATGGCCCCCTTATATACAACATATCACACAACAAGGCACTTGGAATATGGTTTTTGAAGGAAAAATAATTAAAACGATCTAAAATGCAGTAAAAAGAAACTAGGTTGTCAATCAAGCAGGAAACGTGTTACCCATTTGTAAATAATTGTTTGGAAAGCGTTTTCACTGTTATTAGCTCCACCCTTGGACTACCAAACCGTTCCTAGTTTTAAAAAGTGTAAGAGATAAAACACGCAACAGGGTTTAGCATTGCTATTATTACTGATGTTGTTATTCCTTCTGGCAGAGGCTCCCCAGCATGGTGTCCCGAGCTACAGTTCCCACTGTCCACACCACAAACGATGGGAGCTGTAGTCCAAAGACATATGGATCGCCTTTAGGCTCCATTCTCCAAACACACCCAGCAATCTGGGTCTCCCAGCGGCCATGAACTCTGTCCATGGTCAGAGGCACCATCAGTTCAGGAGGGGCAGGCACTCTCGGGGGAGGGGAGCCCTGGCGGTTGGGGAGGGGCTTCCTAACCGGAAGGGGAACAAGTCATGTTCTCAATCTAAAATTAATGGGGGGATCGAGGTCCAGGGGGCTCTCTCCGAAACCACAAGGCCCGTCATGCAACGCGGCGGTCGAAGCCGCCGAAGGCCACTACCACGCTCCGCGGGGCACGCTGGGAGTCGTAGTCCTCCTCACCCGGTTCCGACCGGACACTCCGTCTCGCTCAAATTAGGCCCCGGAGGCTCGTCCCCGACTCCGGTGCCTCTTGAGGCGGCGGCCACTTACCCGGAGGAGCAGCATCGCTGCCCCATCCTGCGAACATTACTCTCCGCCCAACGCCCATCACCCCGTTCCTGCGGTTGCTCACGAGACCGGCGCTATATAATAACTTGCCGCGCCTCCCCTTCCCTCTCGCTTGCCGTAGCGGCCATCTTGAGTATGTCAAAGGGTGGGCGTTCCCGTGGCAACGCGCCCAGCCAGCGCACCCCTGGAGGCGTTGGGCCCGTCCCAGGTTAACTGGACCGGCATTGTGTAAATCCCAGGCGGCGGTAAGACTTTGGAGAGGACAATCAGGGGGGGAGGGGGGGAGGGAGGGGAGCGGGGGAGGACACGCCCAACATGGCTATCGCGGCCTGGTCCACCATGTTGGATGCGGCGCGCGGGCTTTATGCCGTCCCACCGCGACGTGACCCCCTCAACATGGCTGTCGCGCCCAGCCGGCCTCCATATTGAGTGTGGCGGGTTTCCTCATTGCTCCAAAGTACATTTCACAGCCGATCTTCTCCCTTCGGAGCTGTTTTTCAAGCTTAGGCCTTCTCAGCACTGCCCACCCAACTCTAGCCACCTCACGGTAAAGATCTGCGGGGAGAACGAGGACGGAGACCTGCCTTGGCTTGCTCCAGCTGCCTGCTCCCTTTTAACTGCATTTCCAGCCATTGTGGTTCCGTGACTGTGTTGCACGCAGCTGGGCAGCTGCACAGGGAAAAAACAAAGCCGCGGAGCCTCCCTTCTTTGGCTCACGTGTGAGGCTGCACTCCTCTCCCCCAGCCTGCCCTGGCCCTTTCTTCCCCAGATGGGTGGGACTCCAATACCCATCATGCAGCGTGGAAGCCTGGCATATCTAGAGAGCGATCAATTAGCCATGCCTGCCTGCCTGCCTGCTTACCCAGGACTAAGGCCCCCTGAACATCCCTCCAAAGGCCGGGCCCACCAGCTCAAAAATAAAATATACAACACATGGGCTGATTAAACCCTTGGCCCTGATCCGGTCCGCGTCCACCCAGAAGGACCGAACACTGAATTTCCTGGCCGTGGCTGCTTCCCAGGTAAAGGGGTCCAAGGTTCCCCTCTGAAGCAGACCCGAAAGGGAGGCCTTCCAGAATGGCAGACTACAACTCCCATCGTCCCCAACACTGGTGGCCGGGAGGTTGGGCATTGTAGTCCTCGGGAGAGGCAAGGCCGCTGAGCTGCCGGGTGAAGGGTGGGGGGCTGCTCTGGGCAATGGGGTGGCCGCCCTCCTGTTTGCTGGGCTGCGGCCCCTCCGGCCGGGCAGGTGCAGGACTGACCCCTTTTCTCCTCCTGGCGGCGGTCCAGGCTGCAGGCAGCAAGGCAGGGACCTCCGATGGCGCAGGAGAAATGGAAGCCCACCCCACTGCCCACTCCGTGCGTCCTGGGCATCGATCTGGGCACCACGTCGGTGAAAGCTGTGCTGATGGAAGAAACCAACAGGGGACCGTCCGTGATCGCCTCCTGCACCAAGGCGGTGCAGGCCAACGTGGTCATCCGCGACACTCATCTGCAGGTAAGTTGAACCCTGGGGACCTCGCAAAGCGCTCTTTGCAAGGGATGCCCCGGATGGGATCTCTTCATTCAGAGGCAGTCTATCTGGAGCTGCCGGTGGCTGGGGACCCATTTTTGCCCCCTTGTCCTGGAAGGCTTCTCTGACACATCTCAGTGGCCTTTGGTTTGATCCTGCCCAGCCCTGCTTTTCACCAATTTGTCAAGAGCAGGTGTCCGCAGATTTTAATTGTTCAATTAAAATTTCCTGAAAGTTTTAATAACCAACAGAAGAAGACATCCACCCAGCAGAGACTCCTTCTGTTGCCTTTCTCATGCACAAAACAAAATGACGGCTTCTGCGCATCCATCCTCCCTGCTCATTGATTTTTCCCGTGTATTCTTTCCCTTAAGTGCAAAAGCTGGCTTGCAGCTAAACCTCAAAAAAACCAAGATTATGGCAACCAGCTTGATTGATAACTGGCAAATAGAGGGAGAAAACGTAGAGGCAGTGAAAGACTTTGTATTTCTAGGTGCGAAGATTACTGCAGATGCTGACTGCAGTCAGGAAACCAGAAGACGCTTAATCCTTGGGAGAAGAGCAATGACAAATCTCGATAAAATAGTCAAGAGCAGAGACATCACACTGACCACAAAGGTCCGCATAGTTAAAGCAATGGTGTTCCCCGTAGTAACATATGGCTGCGAGAGCTGGACCATAAGGAAGGCTGAGCGAAGGAAGATTGATGCTTTTGAACTGTGGTGTTGGAGGAAAATTCTGAGAGTGCCTTGGACTGCAAGAAGATCAAACCAGTCCATCCTCCAGGAAATCAAGCCAGACTGCTCACTTGAGGGAACGATATTAAAGGCCAAACTGAAATACTTTGGCCACATAATGAGAAGACAGGACACCCTGGAGAAGATGCTGATGCTAGGGAGAGTGGAGGGCAAAAGGAAGAGGGGCCGACCAAGGGCAAGGTGGATGGATGACATTCTAGAGGTGACGGACTCGTCCCTGGGGGAGCTGGGTGTGTTGACGACCGAGAGGAAGCTCTGGCGTGGGGTGGTCCGTGAAGTCACGAAGAGTTGGAAGCGACTAAACGAATAAACAACAAATTCTTTCCCTTGCAGGGGAACGAGCAAGATGTCCACAAGATCATTGCGGCCTTGAACAGTTGTCTTGTGACCTTTGCTCCAGCTTCCGTTCAAAGAGTTCGCTGCATTGGTGTTTCTGGGCAAATGCACGGGGTTATGTTTTGGGAAGGTAAAGGTAAGATTTAGTCTTTGATCTCCCTTTGCCTTCCTTTCCTTAAGAGTCACAGTAAGTATTTGAAAAGACACTTCATTGGTGACATTTTTTCAAATGACCTCTAACATCACTCTCTACACCCATGTCCTGAAAGACTCAAATTGGAATATCAAGATGCAGGTTAAAAATACTGCTTTGCATGTTGAACATGAAAAGGGTAAAACACATATAAATAAGTAAGATAGAAGATGTTCCTGCTGAACGGAATTTACAATACTACTACAGCTACTAATTTATTAAATTCATATGCCACCCAACTCCCAGCGACTCTGGGTGGTTTACAAACTGTTAAAACACTTAAAAACAACAATACAAAACACAAAAACAACCCCAAAGCAAGGAACAGAAATGGCAGAGAAAACAAACCCAGATGGGAACAAGGATGTCAACATACCAGGATGTCTTTGCAGGAGTTAAAGGGGGTGTGTTTCAAAAGGTTCAGGATTCACAATTGAAGACCCACTTTTTTGTGTGCAACACTTTGTACAGGCACAGCTACCATCCTTTGCTCACCCCCACCCTACCCCACCCCTGCAGATACCTCTGGACAATTTTGCCCTGTTTCCATGCACTTCAGGCAATAATGTGGTAGTTTACAAAGTAGTGTCTAATTAGAGATCCTAAACTTGCATAGTATATTGTGAGTGCCACGCTTGGGGTGAAAAATGCCAGATGTTAGAAGACCCTGCCAGAAAGTGCTTTTGCAGTCCTGCCTGACCCTTAAATATGGGCTGGATGTACTAAAATCTTAGACCAGAGGTAGATAAGCTTTGGAGGGGGGGTCATCCTTAACACTAGGGGTCACACCCAGAACTTTGGGTGATGGAACATGCCAAGACCCCTATTTGTCTCCAGTGTCTTTTCAAGATCTAAGTAAACCCTCTGGGGGTGGTCAGCGGGGGGTTGGGGGCTGGGTCTCATCTGAATGGGACCCAGATTCCAGCTCTGATCAGCTTTCAGCTTCTGATTCATAGTCGCTGCTGGAAAGTTCCATTTTCAGTTTTCTGCGATGAATCCTGAAAAGATTCTAAATGTGCATTAATTTGATAAGCCCTCTGCTTTGGTTTCTCATGAATACCCTGCAGCTGATTTTTTTAAAAAAAGAATGATGTTCATTACATGCATTCATTTTCAGCTGGTAGTTCCTAATTATTACATTTCTAAAGCCTTATCTTGATTCTTTTTATGCTGCTTCTTGGCTGTCTTTATGAGCGGGTTTGCTGAAAATTAAAGCCAGGGCTCTAGCAATCTTTGTCACATATGAAGACTTTTATTTATATTCTGAACAATCTCTCTCTCTCTCTCTGTTTTTGCTTTTTGTCCTTTTTCATGCCATTAATGTTCATTTTTGTGTTGCGCAGAGATAACAGGATAGTGGCAGAGTGGAAATATAATTGAAAGCTGTTTGGAGGGGAGAAGAAATCAACCTGGATTATTTATTCATTTGAAAAACGTTTTTCAATTTCTTTAAAAATACGTATTTACACGTTAAGAGCTGTCTCTTCCCAAATGCAAGGCAATGCAGTTTTTGCAATCTGTCAAAGAGAAGAATTTGGTTCTTGTTTTGATTTTTGTTTTTGGAAGCCTTAATTGCCAAGATGGAACGGCTGGGCCTGCAAGGAGATTTCGCACAACCCAGCTAAGCACAGCTTACTGGCAGTTGTGGACTGTAATTAAGGGACTCGTCCGAACAGGGGCATCTGTTGGAGGGAGGTCAGAAAAGTCAAGATGGTGCTTGTGATTGCATTATTGAAACCATAACCTTTATCACACGCATTGTGGTACACATAAAAAACGGGCCAGGTTTCACATTTGCAGCCCTTCTAATTTTTTTTTTTTTATTCTCCCACTCCCACCCCCACCCCCCGCTGTTGCACTACATCCAAGCGAATTCTCCCCAAATAACACAGCAGACCACACCCAGGCATGGTTTATTATCCCCTCCTTTGTGGTTAGTTTTCCAATAAGCATTTGTACTGGCCGACATTACGGGGAGGAGGATTAATAAAATAACCATGAAAACAATCTTGCTAGGACCTGATTGGCACTGAAGTGCCTCTGTGTAGGAAGGTGGGTTCCTCCCCACCTTCTCAATTTTCAAATGAAGCCCCCGTGAAGGTGAAAATTAAAGCAGGGAGCTCAGAGTCGGGTGCAGAAGAAACATCATCATCATCATTATTTATTAAATTTATATTCTGGCTGGGGAATTCTGGGAGTTGAAGTCCACCCATCTTCAAGTTGCCAAGGTTGAGAAACACTGTCCTAGGGGCATCTGCGGTATTGCCAGTGAAGTCAATTGCCGTAACGTAATTTTAAAAAAAAATCCGTGCCGGTGCCCCGAGATGGGGGCAGAAGAAATAATAAAAATGGTGCTTTAGTTATTTCTTGCTGGTGAAAAACTACCAGCAGGCTCTTGGCTGGTAGTTGGCACTTACAGGCAGAAAAGAAGCAGCTGGGCCGAGTGGCCTGTTTTTTGCCAGCAAGCAAGGAACGAGCACTGTTTTTGGGTCATCTGGGCCCGTTTAATGACCGCACTATGCAAGCCCAGTCCTGCAAGCGGCATTGCAGCACAAGCGGATAAAGGAGGGGTGTCCCTGCAGGGTGGGGCTCGCCCCGTCTTGTTCCACTTTTCGTGCCTGCTTGGAAACCTCTTTTGGACTTACTGTTTGAAACTGAAAGAAATGGAACTTTAATTTGGGGATTGGGTGATTAGAACTGTTTATGGTTATAGAAATACTGTGTTCTGCTGTTACTTTGAGAGCAAGAGGCTAATGTATTTTATATTTGTATCTCTACCAAAGGAAGTCGGAAGCTATTCATTTTGTATTCTTTTTTCTGCCCTCTTAAGTTTGCTCTCTTTCTGATCTTTCCTTCTTAATTCTTTTAAAGTTTTATGGAAAAAAAGAGAGAGAGAGAGAAAATAAGGAGACCAATCTCATCCAGTATCAGTGCTTTTCAGCGGGGCTGAGAGAGTCTTGTAGGGCATCCTACAATATTTTATTGTAGATACTCCCCAAAAGATATAGGTAACCTAAAGAGGTCTGGTAAGGGCCTTATGGTGGTGAAACAATATTTTATAGCCCCCCATTGTTTTTAAAATTAAATGAAAAATCTTTGTTGAAAGTCGCATTCCTGGAATCTTTGCGTTGTCTGTTTTCTGGCCTGACTGATCTTGAAAGGCTGTCCAAGCTTCTTTTTTTGTTACCCTAGCAAAATCCTGGTGGAATTATCTTGAGTTTCTTTCTCACCCTTGCTTCAATCTCCGGACTCTGTAATCACTTCTCCACGTCCCTCCTTAACGGCTCCCTCTTACCTTCCCAAGCTCAGCTCTCAGTTCCTTTCCAAGCATCGTCCGATTGTCAAGACTGGGGTACCTTTGTATCTCCCCAGGTAAGCCTGCGCTGCTGGACGAGCCCAGAGTTTGTGGGTCTAACTTAGGATCTCTCAGTACAGGTCCGTTTTGTTTCATGTAAATAACACGTGCTACGCAGGGGCGTTCATGTGTCAAAGGCGGCATATGCCACGGAAGGACAGGGCTTTGATCACACCACCGCGGCCGTCCCTGGTGGTCTTCCACCTGAGCCGTGTAACGTGCCTCTTCCAGGTTGCACGTGGACCGAGCATGGAGGCAGGTGGACCTTTCAGCCTGACAAAGTCAGTAACTTGATCACCTGGCAAGATGGCCGCTGCAGCCAAGAATTCCTGTCTTCCCTCCCTCTGCCACAGTCGCATCTGAGCATGGCCTCTGGGTATGGCTGTGCCACCATCTTCTGGTTGTTAAAGAACAGGTACGGCAGCCCTCCGGGTATTGCTCTGATCTTCCAGTTGTCTTTTTCCCGTTTTTTTGAATGGGAGCTGGGGCCAAATTCAGAGTCCCTGTCTTGTGTGTTTGCTTATTATTGAAATGAATTAAAAAAGAAAGAGAAAGGAAAGATCCATATCGTGTTAATAGAGTCCTACGGTAGAAATTGCTCAGTCCAGTAACGCGCTGTTGAACCTTGAGTCCAAGGCCATGATACAGGATGGGCGCCTTTAACGTTCCAGACTGAGAAATGGGTGGCAAAGCGTCTGTTTCAGGAGGAAGGTGTGGGGTTTAAACCCAGGAGCTGATAGAGGAAGGTTGTTCTGTGCCTAGACTTGGCAGAAGCTGCTCTTCGTTGTTCCAGGAGCTTTTCTTGCATCTGTAATGAAAGCCGCTGACCTGCCTGAGCCTCATCCGTGAATTTCCCACTGCTAAATCCAGGAGTGTGCGTTTGCATTCCGAGATGGAGATTTTTGTGCTTTTTGGGAATCTCCATCTCCGAGATGGAGATTTCCCCCAGGGGGAAGCTCTGACATGGGGATCCCCAGCTTTCTGGGGTCATGGACACCCTACACTTGGGATTGGGCTGTGGCTGTGCCCGTGAAATACTAACCCTGGGTAGGGTTGGGTGATCATTCACCAGGTTGCCATTCCCCCAGCACCCATTTCTCGAGGGGGTAATAATGCCTAATTTCTCCATCTCTCGGTGCCCTTGGGTGCTTTGCTGGAGAAGCTGAAAGAGCAATCGTCCCCTTGTTTTGGGGAAAGCTTCAGCATGTCCCAAGAGTGCTCATTTTTTTCCACTGGAAGTATATTACAAGTAGTCCTCGCTTAACACCCATTTGCTTAGTGACGGTTCGGACTTATGACAGTGCTGAAAAACTGACTTGTGACTGGTCCTCACACTTACGACTGTTGCAGCGCCCCCATGGTCATGTGATGACGATTCGGGTGCTTGGCAACCGGTTCACATTCATGACCGTCACAGTGTCCTGTGGTCGTATGCTCACCATTTTTGACCTTCCTGGCCGGCTTCTGGCGAGCAAAATCAATGAGGAACTGTGTGATTTGCTTAGCGGCCACATGGTTTGCTTAATGCCCACGGTGATTTGCTTAACGACCGCCACAAAAAAGGCCAGAAATACCAGGTTGGATTTGCTTATTGCTTTGCTTAGCAACTGAAATTCCAGTCCCAATTGTGGTCATTAAGTGAGGACTACCTGTAATTAAATTCATTCATTCGGTCTCAACTGTTTCCTCGCTGCACAGGCCAGATTTCCTGAAGCCCTACAGCGCTGCTGGTACCATCCAGGACTATGTTGTGGCCATGCTGTGTGGCCGAGAAAAGCCACAGATGTCCGTGCAGAATGCCGCTAGCTGGGGATACTTCAGTACCATAACTAAATCCTGGAACACAGGCATGTAAGTCTGAGTGTGGGCTCAAGGGGAGCCTTCCCAGCCCGTAAACCATTTACACTACAATCTGTGCACTGTGGTTCAGTTTGCTGGGGTTTTAATACACAAAAGGATAATTTTTGGTGGTTAGCGAGGCCCAAACTTTTCGAGCTGAGGACCACAGTGGGCAGGATAGCGATGCAAGATGAGAAAAGTGCGCTGCGGGCCACAGCACGGGTACAATTTTCGGTTTGTTTTTTTCCTCCCCAGCGGGGAGGTATTATTTCACAGTCTTCTGGAATGGGTGGCCGTAATAAATTTAAATCATCATCCTTATCTTTGAGGCTGTATTAACCCTCTCTTAGGATTTCTGCAACAATTGACCACTATAAGAAACAAAAGTGGGTGGCCGCGGGTTGATCCGAGCTTTTTTTTTTTTTAACCTTGTTAGGTTCTTAAAAATAAGCGAAGGTGACGCCACACAGTATCCCAGATAGAATCAATGTTGTCTAATTCAGTTGTTGTTACCTGTGAAGTTCAGCACATGGGGAAGGAAGATCTATTTTGCTGTGTCTTTCGCTGAAAGTCTGCAAAGCCTAATGGCTTTAGTTAACGAGGTACAGAGTAAGAAAAGAACAATAAAAATTCCAGTGAATTTGGGACTGGAAGCTCTGATTTCTTCTAGGCCCGTGTTTCTCAACCTTGGCGACTTTAAGATGTGTGGACTTCAACTCCCAGAATTCCTCAGCTAGCATGTCAGTATGGTGCATACTGGCTGAGGAATTCTGGGAGTTGAAGTCCACACACCTTAAAGTTGCCCAAGGTTGAGAAACACTGGTCTAGACTTTCTCCCTTTTTCTTCCTTATTTGGACCAGTAACAGGAGGCAGCTGTAATCTGGATAATGAAGTTGGTCTGAATGCACTTTTTCTTCCCTTCCCTCCCCACCTCAGATCTGTCTCAAGGAGCTAGTCCTAGTTATTCAGCCTTGACAGACCCCTATTGATTGCTACTCCTCTTTTTAGCTTGGAAGAATCTGGCTTCCCTGTCCATTTGCTTCCTGAAGTGGTCGAATCCGGTGACCTTGCTGGGGAAACCTCTGTTGCATGGCACCAGACACCGAAGTGCACCAAAGTCGGGATAGCCCTGGGGGACTTCCAGTGTTCCGTGTATTCTTGCATGACTGAAAAAAGCGACGCAGGTATGAGTTTTATCGTGGTTAGACAGGAAACGTTGGACTTGACCAAGGGAAAATGGTTCTGCTTTGCCGATGCTTAAAATGTAATTTTAGGCTTGTAGAGAAATGGAGCTTTGGCCTCAAGAAGGAGCCGGGAGAGGAGGAATGGTTGCTCAGCCCCGGGAAAGTCAAAAGCGTGAGAAAGGGACGCGGAACAGCCCCACATCGACCTTCAGGTCCTTCGAAAGGGGCCGTCAAGCTTTGAGAGAGGCTTTCGAGATTGATATCAGTCCTTCGAGGTAGGCCAACTCAAGAAACAGACCCCGCAGGGTATCCAGGAACGCTCCTTTCTTGTTAGCAAAGAATTTATTTTCATTTATTTATTAAAGAAATTCATATGGCCGCCCAACTCACTCGCAGGTGACTCTGGGCGGCTTACAGAAATCAAACCCCAGATACAAAACCCACAGCAACCCCCGGTGTTAACAGTTAACAGAACTGGGAAAGACTCTCCGAAAGCTTGATGGACCCTTTTGAAGGGCCACAAGATCCAGGTGGGGCTGCTCTCTTTCTCACTCTTTCCTCTTTCCTGGGGCTGAGCAACCATTCCTCCTCTCCCGCCTCCTTCCCGAGGCCAGAGCTGAGTTCCTTTACAAGCCTAAAGTTACGTTTTAAGCATCCGCAAAGCAGAACAATTCCAGAACAATTCTACTTCCTCTACAAGGCTTTTGATTCCAGCCTTCCAAACTAGCCTTAGGGGCGGATCGCTGTGTGACCACAGAGCTCCAGATGTTCTGTGCCTTAACAATTAAAATTCTGCACCAAGGCAGCCCAGGTGTTTGTGCCTGAATTCTGCGGTGTAGAAATCAGGCACGTCTACCTACTGCTCCACTTGGTATAATACAAACTGGAGGAGACTTCCTTCTTCCAGCCCACGGTAAATTCCCCTGTCTCAGGCAGTAACTGGAAAGACCAGAATTTGAAGCAAGAAATATCTGATGGTGAAGCAGGGTTTCAGCCATGGAATTTAGGACCACAGCATTTTTAGCAGGCTCTGTGCATCCAGCTAAAAGTGAATTACATTTGAAAACAACCTGACCAACGATTAGGAGAAGTTAAAGGCACTTTCCAGCAGATGCAAACTCATGCCAGACGTCTTCATGGAATAGGTTGCTTACTAGCAATATAGTTTTTCACTTATTTTGTGGGGGAAGCAGATGGAGAAAAGTCTCATTTTAAAAAGGAGGTCTTGTTTTCCATTAATTCTTTTCTCTCTGTCCCCCCGCCCCACAGTTCTCAACATCAGTACTTCTGCTCAGTTGACCGTCTTTATGCCTCCTGAGTTTCAGCCTGTGGAGTCTCCAGATCCAACTTCACCTCTGGTATATTTCCCGTATTTTGGCAATCAGTATCTGGTGTTGGCGGCCTCGCTTAACGGCGGAAATGTGATGGCAACGTTTGTGAACATGGTAGTTGGATGGATGGCTGAACTGGGTAAAGTATTCCAAGATGGTGATGTGCTTAGCATAGCTCAGGGCAGGCCACAGGGTGGTTTTTCCACAAGCAGTGTTACAAGCAATTACGTATGACTTCATTTTTCTCAAAGTGGTTGCACCTCTGCAAATTTTAGGTATCAGATTCTTCGGCATTGGCCATACTTTTCCAAGCATGAAAATCACAACAGCTCTCTTTAGCAAGGTTTATTGAGAAGAAAGGAATGAGGTTACAAGAATTCCAGCAACTAAACCACTTCCCATCTAGGAGCAATATACAGGTAGTCCTTGTTTAGCGACTGTCTTGGAGAGCGACCGCAGTTACAACAGTGATGAAAAAGTAACTTTGCGACCAGTGCTTGCATGTACAACCTTCACAGTGTCTCTCTTTCAGTCTCGTGTTCGCCATTACAGTCAGAATGGTATTGCATTGTCCTGGGCCTGACTAGTTTTTTTCTTCACCACCACTACCCCTCGCAGAACGGAGAGCTTGCCTAAACAAGCAATCTCTTCCTGAGCTGCTTTCCTCCCAGCACAGGGTCCCTAAAAAGTGCTGACCCAAGTTAACTTGCCCAGCAATGTGACCTTAATTAGTTGATCAGAAGCTGGGCGAGCTGCTACTTGAAACTGACAAGACTCTAATCAATTTCACACCAAAGGCTTTTGTTTACCTCCTAAGTGGCTGGTGCTGCTAGCCATTCCTTTCTATGTGTGTTCCCCATTGTGTGCCTGCTTACTCTCTTGTAATCCCTTCCTCTCCAATGAATGTAAATACAACATCAAGTCTCTTCTTGCTAATTATCCCAGCACCGGGGTAAGCATTCCAAAGGGCGGGGGAGTAGGGAAAAGGAAAACTTAAGTAAAATTGTTAGCACAGATGCGATCTCCTGATTTTCCACTTAGTGACTGAGTTCCTGGTCCCAATTGCAGTCACTAAATGAGGGCTATCTTCATAGTGCCTCCTAGTGCTCAGTTGCTGCAAATACAAACATCAATTCTTTTCTTGCTAGTTATCCCAGTGCCGGGGTGAGCATTCCAAAGGCTGGGGGAGGGGAGAAAACGGGCTGTAAGATTTGCTTTTTACTTGGTTTCCTCGTGAATTGAGTTTGGGCTCAATCAGCTGTTTGGGGCCATATCCTTCTGATGCTGTAAAGTAAAATCCTATGCACAGTTGCGGTCCCCTGATTTTTGCCACGGTTGGAAAACACTGACTTGGAACATGGCAGGAGGGGGCAGCTGGGAAGGGACACCATATCTGAGGTGTCACGGAAAGTTGGGGCACTGTTAAAAACTCCCTATTTTTCACCGTAGCCTTTCCCAGGGAATCAAATAGGAGCGGGGTGAAAAGTCTTTTCTGAGAGACAAAATTCTTCCAATATCCTCCAGATCTGTAAACGAGAGCCTCTGACTCAAGCTGCAGAAGAGCTTCTTAATGGGGATTTTGGTTGCATTTATGTCCCTGCTTTCTCTGTTTTCTTAGGATTTCAAGAGCTTAATGGCTCAAGCGCCATTAAGTGATTGGTTTTGTCTCTCCCCCCCTCCCTTCCACTGCACACTTAGCATGATCTGTGCCATCTTCAGCCTGGAAAGCAAGAGGACAAAAGCCACTATCCCTCCCTACAATTCACACTGGCCTCCCTGTAGATGCTTCAGGCTGCAGATAGAAGAGGCTGAATTTGGGTTTATATCTCTGGTGGGACCCCGGCCTTCCCACCTTTCTGTTTCTGGCTGACATTCCATATTCCCCAGAGGTTGATCGGTCGGTCTGTGCCTCTGTGTGTCTCATGGGTCTGTGTGAGTAAAATTAGGTGCAAATTGCAGGGTTCCCTTCCCAAAGAACACCCATCCTTTCCTCTCTGTCTTTTGTCTTCCAATCGGATATGTTTGTTTGTTTGTTTGTTTATCATATAAGGGACCCTTGGCGGTTCGCAGTAAAAACAATTTAAAATTCAATAAAAACCATAAACAGTACCAGTAAATACAAGGGATGCCCTTCTTCCGCCACCCCTCAGCACCGGTCAGCCCCACCAGGTAGTCCAGACCAGGAAACTCTATAGGAAGGCGAAAACTGCTTGGATTGAGATTGGCTATGATAACAGGAACTTGCAGCTGACTCTGCTGGGCCTCCTCCCCCTTCTTAAACTCCAGTGAATGAGGGAGGTGCCCGCCTGAGCCGCTTCTGAATGTTATCTGGATGTTCTGGGCTTGGAAAATGCTTTAGCCCCTTTTGCCTAGGTACGGGATCCACCCTATTTCCATCAAGGTCCTCCTTATTCTCTACAGCACCCAAGTTTGCTGTCAGAGCAGCGTTTCTCAACCTTGGCAGGTTGAAGATGTGTGGACTCCAGCTCCCAGAATTCCCCAGCCAGCCTGCCTGTCCTTCAAAGCCCCTTTTTCGCTTGGGGTTCAAAGCCCTGAAGTCCCCCATCTCAAAGTAACCCAGAAACCATCTAATATCCATGTAGAGCAGTGTTCCTCAACCGTGGCAACCTGAAGAGGCTTTGCTGGCTGGGGAATTCTGGGAGTTGGAGTCCACACCTCTTCAACCTGCCAAGGTTGAGAAACACTGGGTAAGAGGGAATGATTTTGAGAACCTGCTGCTTCATTTGTTGATTCATTCTTTATCCCCTTCTTTTACAGGGCTTGAAGTCTCAGAATCAGACCTCTACCGGCCAATGATCCAGGCCGCGCTGACCCAGGCCGACACCCACCTTGACATTTGCCCCACCATCTTCGGAGAAAGGCACGGGCCCACCGCTTCGGCTTCGGTGACGGGAATCACGGCCTCCGAACTTTCCTTGGGCCACGTGGTCCGGGCCTTGTGCCGTGGGGTGGTCCGAAATCTGCACTCCATGCTGCCCTCCGAGAGCTTGAAGGAGGCGGGCGCAAAGCAGATCGTGGCCAGTGGGGGCGGGCTCTGCCGGAACGAGGTGATGAGGCTGGAAGTGGAAAAGGCTTTTGCGCTTCCGGTGGTCTATGGAAAAGTTGCAGATGCCGCCATGGGGGTGGCGGCCGTGATGCTGAAGAGGAAGTGAAGGCTTGTGATCTTTGCGGCCACAGAGCGTGTCTTCCGCTATCCAGACCTGCTGGGGGAAGACCCCAATGGAAATACTTTGGGGAGGGTGGGAAGGGACAGGGGAAGTCCGCTACCCTTTAAGAAGAAATGACATCCGAGTTGACGAGGGGAGATGGCTAAATGGGCTGGTCTCCTGCCGCGAGTGCAAAACACGGATTCTGCCGGGGGGGACATGGGCGTTTGGGAAGTCACCCTTTTGAGTCTCATCTGGGAGAAATTAAAGGGAAAAAAAATGCTCCTGAGAAATCTGCAGCCCCTTCCCATCGCTTTTTGTAGCCTTGTGAGGGACTCCGATCACCTGCTGAATGTCTGGATAAAGAAGGCAGCTTGCCCATCTTTCCCACCCAAATGATTTCCCCGTAATCCTCCATGTTTGCGACTGAAAGGGACCAAAGACGTCTTCCTTATTCCCATGGCTGACTGTGTGTGTTTGTGGGTCGCTCTGGGCCGTTCAGACAGACCAGGGGTTAGCAAAGGAATACCTTTGGGGGACCCCAACCCTTCTGGCTGGCACTGGCAGACCCCCTTACAGAGACTTCCTTTGCTAACAGCTATGGACGTCTGGCTCTCGGCAGCCCAGGTCCTGTAAATCTGCCCCAAGTCAAAATAACAGCAGTGGGCAACACCTTGAGAGAAGTTGCCTGCTCTCGGTGTTGCTGGAAATGCGCTGAGATCTGTGGGACATCGCACACGATTTGGGCCATGTTTAAAAAAATGCCTTCCGGGCCATTGCGTGAGATTTGGATGGAGGCTCCTGAGGGTTCACGAACCTTTTCCATCAATCCCTTCCCTCACTCTAGGCCAGTGTTTCTCAACCTTGGCCACTTGAAGATGGGTGGACTTCAACTCCCAGAATTCCCCAGTCAGCTATGCTATGCTGGCTGGGGAATTCTGGGAGTTGAAGTCCACCCATCTTCAAGTGGCCAAGGTTGAGAAGCGCTGGCCTAGGATGGTAAGAGTGTGATAGCAACAGGGGAAATCCTTAACAAGCAGCGATGCTTGGCTCACACTTGCCCTAAGTGCCATAACCCATGGTTAGCTAGAGGAGTTTAGAGCCAAGAGGATTGTGCCCTTGGCTTTGTTTAGGCGAAGAACCCAATTCAGTGCAACATACAAGCTCTGAATGTGAATAGTTGATGAGACCAGACCCTGGATTCAGGATGGGAGATTTGAGGTCAAGAGTGCCCTAGATTCATCGGCCAAAGGAAGACATTAGCAATTTAACCATCCAGGCCTTGCTAGGGGAGGGTTTATTGATTGATTTTGGAGGGTGGCCTTCAAATGCACGGTTTATTCTTTCCGGGCAAAACGAGGTTCTGCTTCACAAGGAGCAGAGTGCAAGCCAGCTTTTGACGATAAAACGTTGCAGGAAACGGGTTTAACAAACAAGCTGAGCTCTTTTGAAACTCGGCGTGCGGAGGTAGGAAAGACAGGAAGGAGGTGTTTGGCTTGGTGGCTCATCCATTTTCCAATACACTTCGATGACTCGAGAAAAATTGCATAACAGCTCTGAGCAATTAGCCCGGTCGTTAAAAGCTGCTCATCTTCATTCTCTGACTTATTGTGGGAAATTTAGCAAAAAACGCCCCACCCCGCTGTTGTTCATTTAAGCCCAGAACCGATTGCCTTTTTGAGTCAAGGGGCATAGTTGAAGCACTTTTGTGGGCACTTTCCCAAAATGCCTGCCATGGGGAATCTGAAGGAGGGTCAAACAGTCAAGATGGTGGCTGCAACAACATGATCAAAGCCATTTTTAACTCCTCCCCCCACAAGGGGGGCGGGCTTTCAGGTCAGAAAGCAGTACCTCCGTTAGAGGTGGGCAGCTCAAATGTACCCATTGCTCAGAAGGCAAAACTGGTCAGATAGCCCTCACAAGCTTTCCGATTTCTTTCTTTTGGGGGGGGCATCCTTGGGGGAAAAGATGACACTGGGAGCGAAAGAAGGCTGAAATCTGATGGGATGGATAGATGATAGATTTTCAGAAGAAACTGAAGATTGGGCTCCTCCAGAAAGGTGGAAGCTCTCTGCTAATCTGTCCGCATGCACGCAAACCTGAAGCAAAGCTAAATGAAGCTCGAGCGAGTTAAAATGTAAAGGCTGCCTGCCCCTGAAAGAATAGCCTGCAAATGATGCAGCTGTTCCATCTTTGAGCTGGAAACTCATTTAGCCTTTTTTTATTTCCGATCACTTAAGCAGACTTTGAAGGCTGAGGCCTGGCTTGCTTTCTCAGCCCAGCATCTGGCCCTTGGCTCAGCAGGTTGTGGGTACCTCGGTGGAAGAGCGTAGAATTGGCTGACTTTGTGTCAAGGCGTTGTGCAATTTGGCCCAGGGGTTTGGTGCAAGGTGGATGAAGATTCGGCTTCTCTACCTTGCAATAATCTGCACCTTGATTTTTCCGATGTTCAGTATGCGGAGGAACATTCAAGAGCACAAAGGAGAGAAGGATGTGCATGTCACGAAGGTGATGTCTTTTTCCAACAATCCTTTGCTGCTTCAGGATTTCAGTCTCCAATCCAATGTTTCTCAACCTTGGCAGCTTGAAGATGCCTGGACTTCGACTCCCAGAATTCCCCAGCCAGCATGGCTGGCTGGGGAATTCTGGGAGTCGAAGTCCAGGCATCTTCAAGCTGCCAAGGTTGAGAAACACTGCTCCAATCCAAACATCCCTTGGCCCTGTCCAGGAATGGAATGATAGAAAACAGATAGGAAAGCAGTGACTTGTCTCTCAGTTGGTGGTGCCAGCTGGGGATGACTGGGCGGCATCCAGTGATGCTGGATCTGGAAGGCATCTGTTGGGTGAACGTTGCTCCCATTCAAATCCAGATGGAAGAAATTGGAAAACCCAGCTTCAAGTCCCAGCTTTAACCCCAGATCTCCCTGCATGATTTGGAGCCCATTGAGATCTCACCTAGTCTCTGTGAGGCTGTGATAAGCAAGGGAGAGATCCTAAGGGATGTCCACAGGGCAGGGTCAAAAGCATCAAGATGATGGCTGTGACAGTGTCACTGAAGCAGCGCCTGCTTTTAGGTGTGTGGTGTATGCGCTCAGGCTGCACCATCACAGTCACCATCTCGACATTTTTCACCACCACCCCCTGGTGGACATCCCTCCTCCAGGAAAGGTGAGGTCTTAATTTTAAAATAATAATAATAATAATAATGATGATGATGATGATGATGATGTTTTAAAAAGTAAGAACCGCCTGGAATACAGGTAGTCCTCACTTAATTACCATTCATGTAGTGATGATTCAGGTTTATGATGGTGCTGAAAAAACCTACTTAAAACTGGTGCTCACACTTAGGACCGTTGCAGCATCCCCATGGTCCTGTGATCACTATTTGGGTACTTGGCAACCAGTTCACATTTATGACCATTGCAACATCCTGTGGTCACGTGACCGCCATTTTCGAGCTTCCCGGCTGGCTTCTGGCAAGCAAAATCATTGGGGAGCCATGTGATTCACTTAATGACCATGTGGTTTGCTTAATGACCATGGTGGTTTGCTTAATGACTGCCGCAAAAAGCGTTGTAAAATTGGGTCAGATTTGCTTAATGACCGTTTTGCTTAGCAACCGAAATTCTGGTCTTAATTGTGGTCATTAAGGGAGGACTACCTGTATTCCTGAAAGAGACTAATGGGAAAAGAGGCATATGCAAGGCGGAGCTATCCAGAGCAGTGTCAGGTTCTTTGGTGATATTTTCAGTGCTTTTCTCAAATGCAAGAAATGGATTTTCAGGATATTTGTCAGCTGTCTCGTTAGCCCTTAGACACATTTCAAGTTCCAATTTCCGATCAAAACTCATGGCAGAATGACGCTGCTTTTCCTCTGTGTGTTCTGTTTTCAAAAGAAATCTGTTTGTGCTGTCTTGTTCATTTTGTTTTGTTTTGTTTTTTTGAAAAACTTATTCCTTGGAGAGTTTTTATGGGTAGGGTTTACTTCTGAGCAACATTTTGGCCCGAAATCTGGCGGCAACAACGAGGCCCTGATATAGCAGCTTCCTGATAGGCTGTGTGAACTGGAGGTGACATCACCATCCAGAAAGGGCCCTATGTAACAAAAAGAAAAAGAAAAAAGAAAAAACCCTAAAACCAGCCAAACTGAACAAAATTTTCTGGACATCTGGAAAGCAGTTGCCAGAAGTCAAGTTGGCATTCATTATCTTTCTCTTCCTGGAATTAAGTTCTAGGCTGGAAAGATCCAAGTTTGAATTTCCTGCTTCAGAAGACTGTGCACGCAAAAGAGGGTTGGAAAATTTGTTGCGTGCAAAAACTATTTTGGGAAATAAACACGTCAGGGCCGGTGCAAAAGGGTTTATCTTCCATAATTTTACCCAGCCTCAGTAGCAGACTTTGGGCATCTTACATCGAGGATCTGAAGTCCAGCTCCAACGTCACAGAAAGAGAAATAAAGCCTAATTTAAAAAATAGAAGCTGCTGACTCTGAAGCGGCTAACATCCTTCCCTCGAATGCAAGCTGGCTGGGGAATTCTGGGAGCTGAAGTCCACCCATCTTAAAGAATGCTGGCTGGGGAATTCTGGGAGTCGAAGTCCAGACATCTTAAAGTTCCCAAGGTTGAGAAACACTGGTGTAGAGGTTCTCCTGGCCTTGGGGGAGGCTGCTCCAAAGGAAAGGACCCCCCCTCAAAAATGGCCAATGTCAGCCCCCCTCCCTCGGCCCCTCCTGAAAGATGGGCCCCGTAGCAGGCGTTCTCTGGCCATCCAGACTGACCTGGGAGAATCCCTCTGGGAAAGGGGTCTCCTCTGTCCCTAGGCCCTGAGCCACCAGGGGCTTGAAAGGTGTTGACCCCCACCCTGAATTGCACCTGGAAGCAAACTGGGAGTGGATGCAGGTCCTATAGCAGCAGAGCAACCCAGCAGGACCAGAACTGACGCCAAAGTACGTGGGCAGCTGCGTTTGGGACCCCCTGAAGTTTCCCCGTGGTCTCCAAGGGCAGACCCATGTAAAGCAAATTACAGTAATCTGGAGCGATGACAAGGGTGCTAGGGATTGTCCTCATCCTTCCTGTTCCAGGTAAGGCCACAATGGGCGCACCAGCTGAAGGCGGGCCAAAGGTCTACCTGTTCTCCCTGGGGAAACCGAACCTGCTGAGAATTCAGGGGGTGGCTCTTCTGCAGCAGACAACTGAGGCTGCTTCGGAGCAGCGTCCAGAGTTCAAGCCAGGCTGAAATGGATTGAGGTGGCCGTCTTCTTCCAAGCCCACTTGGATGGCCACCATCAGAAGCGTCTGTGGATTCCACAGATCTGGAGTTTTTGTCCAAATGACGAAATACCTGCAGCGGCACAACAAGGGTCAGCCCTCACCTGGGTGTATGCAACGCTGCAATGCATGCACAAAAGGGGCAGAGTCTGCATCCGAAGGTTGGGATGCACGCTTTGTTTTTTGTCTCTGCAAACCCACCAGGCCCCCAGTCTTCTTTGCTTTCCAAGTGTGGGGAAGAAGGAAATCCAGTGTCTTCATTATTTCCCCTCCCTCGAATTTCACCCTTCCCCATCCTGTGCCCTCTGCCCATCCACAGACCAACCTTCCTTGCAGTTGCAAACCATCTGGAATAACACCTGCAACTGAGTTCTGGAGAGCACGTGGTGCCAAAGGATACCTCCATGTTAAGAGGCAGTCTACCTTAGGACATCCATGTCGGAGGGAACCAGCGGCACAGGAGGGCTTCATGGCCAGCTTCCTATGAGGGAAGAACATCAAAGTAAGTCATACAATACTGCAAGGCATGGGGAGAATGGATGATAACCCCACCCATGCCGCCCCACATCAATTGATCAATAAAGGGTTGGTGTGGAATTGTGGCTATGTTTCCCGGGGAGATTTAGGGGCAAAACCTACTTGACATGGACGCTTCCATGCTCCTCCTGGCTCTACCACCTTCTCTGAGCTTAGCCTACTTCACAGGGCTGCTGTGAAGGTGGGGGGAGGTATGAATAACCACCCAGGCTGCAATACCCAATAACCATAAACAGCCATCTTAACCCCCCAAATCTGCAATCTTTTAAATGGATTTCCACCCTCGCCCCGGGAAAGAAATTCAAAATATCTGAAAAGATATGAAACCCCCGATGTTGCAGCTGTGGGTTTTTGTTTTTGTTCCTTCCTTTGCAAAAAGCTTTGCTGAGCTCCTGGGAATAGCCATCATTTCTGGAAGGAGGGCTTGCTTTCTCCATTATTGTATTACTCAAATCCAGGGTTTCTTCGGCATTACCGCTTGCCAATCAAAGCTCCCTTGAGGTGGGCCACTCCGCTAGTAAACGAGTCAGGAAGAGAAGCCGCCTGGTTTTTTTCCAACCAACGCTCGAGACAGGACCGTTCGGGCCGGACCTGGCAGAAAATGTCAGAGACCAGACGGAATGAGGTGCTGTGAGCAGCAGACAAGCCTTCTTGCCATAGCTGTAAGTCCTGGGGATTTTTAAAGCAAACTTTGGCTCACCGTGCATGAAAAGTTCACCTTGGATTTGACTGCGTGATGCTGATTTCCATCCCTCCGTTGTATGAGTGATGCCATTTGAACCCCTGTAATTCTGTCCTGGGGCATAAAGCTAAAAGCTTTAGGGCTCCACTTTAAAAAGTCAGAAATGGAGACGGGAAGCCTTTTGTATTAGTCCAACCTGGCTGAGGGCTAACTTTTTAAAAAATCAAATTGGAAGAGGCTTGCCACCTAGTTAGCATCACTGCTTTGTAATCGATTAGAGAAGGCTAAGGGTAGCCAAAGTCATCCGGACGGAAGCAAGATGGCCCGGCTGTTTGGGGATGGGAGGTTTTTATTCCAAAACATTTGGAGGGCAGGGCAATTTTGGAACCCTCTGGAGCATGTTTTAATCTGGAGGGTTGTTCATTCATGCCTTTACAGGCAGATCTAAAAAAGAATGGGAATTGATTGAGTTATTACTTCCTTTTCCAAAATGCAATTTAATTTAATTTTTAAATAAGAGGCATTATTTTCTCCCCCTTGGGTGCATGAAATGTATATTCCCTTCCAGAAGTCTGATTTTCTGTAGACAATTCTACAGAAGAAAGAATTGTCATTGAGAAGAAACGGCCAGAAAAAACAGGAGCCGAAGCAGAAACGTTTCATTAACCAGCAAAAGATCCATGAGTTTATTTTCTGAGGTTAAAAGGGCACTTCAAAACCCCCTGAATTTTGCTGGGTTCACCAAGTTCAGAAAAATTAACTGTTTTTGTAATGAAAATAATCAACATCCCTTCTGACCCAGCACCTCTAGAAATTCTGTATTTCATTGCATAAGAGTGGCTTATGGAGACAGCAAAGTTGAATATGGTTTTCTTGGAGGGGGTAGGAAAAATCTAACATTTATATTGAAATGTTATTTACAAAGACAATAATGGTTTTAATAATTTTAACAAGCAACAAATAAAAATATTATTATTAATAATAATAAAATAATAATTTTAATTTAATAATAATAATAATAATAATAATAATAATTTTTTCAACATTCCAAAGGGCTATGTTCTGCTTTGCTGGCCTACCCAAAAAGATGAGAGGCTATGTAAGAAGCTACTGGAAATTTCTCTTTGAAACTCAGAATTTCCAAAGGAATAATACGAATCTGTTGCAGCAAAGGGGAGGGTGGTCAAAAAAGTCAAGAAGGTGGCTTTGATTCCACAGTTGCAGCCACCACCTTGACTTGTTTTTAAACCCTCCGATGAGCAACAAAGCCACAAAGAAGTCTTGTGTCAGTATAACATCCTTTGGAACATCCTTCCCCCGGAAATGCGGTTAGCCCCCTTTCTTCTGGACTTCCTGAAAACCTGGTTCTGCCACCAGGCTTGGAGAGGGGAGAGGAAGACCCATTCCTGGGGCTGGTTAGTTCCCTAGCCCTGCCGGGACCAGCCTTATCCCTTATGGGCTGAATTTGATCCGCCCTTATTTGGATTTTACTGTATTCTATATTTATTGAAATATTGGAATTATTTATAATTTTATTGAATTTTAAATTGTTTTTACTGTGAACCGCCCAGGGTCCCCCATGTGGGGGAGATGGGCAGTGATAAAAATATGATAGATAGATAAATAAATAAATAAAGCAGGAATGAACAGGCAGCTCGCAGCCGTAACCCGCTTCTTCCCTCCCTCCCTCCCTCCCTCCCATTCTTCGTCGCCTCCCCTTCCCCAAATAGCTGGAATGCAGATTTTGGCCCAGTTTTGGTGGCAAATCCTTGGACACCATCTCTCTATGCAGAATATGGATGAGATAAGTCTGATTTTTTTTTTTAGGAGCATGGTTTTTTTTGCCCTTGCTGGAGTACCTCTGATTTAATTATTCAGCAATTTGATTTACAGTATTCTTTCTTTTTTTACACATCTTTTTGGAAGACTCACTTCTCCTGCCTTAGACTTTGGTGCAGCCCTTGATATACCCCCCCAAGGATGAAGGTGGCCTTTCTCCAAAAAAGAGTCGCCCCTCCCTGCCTCTGGTGAACTGTGCCGACCTCAACTTTCGTTCCTGGATTAGAGTCTATTTTCTCAGATGTGGTCTTTGGTGCTGACATGGACAGGTGTAGGGAGGAAAAAGTGATAGACCTCCCATTTCACTTCTCCCCAGACCTGATGGGGGGGCATGTTCTTTCTCACCCCCCTCCCCATTGCTCTCAGAGTACGCCCTGCTCTGATTTCCGATTTCAATCCGCAAAACGGTGTGTCTTAAGAAATACGCAAAGAAGGCATATTTGTATTGTGCTCTTGAAAATTGGGGTGCTTTGGCTGGATGCCATTTGTGTCCCCCTTCCCCCCCCCCCAAAATAGAAACTTGGAGTCAGCATGCATGTCCTGCAAATGCTATGGCATCTCTGCCAGGATTTTAATTCACCACTGGTCTTCCTGGGGGAAAAAAGGAAAAATTCAGAAGGATATTTCACTTCTAGCTTCCAGGGAGACCTTGATCCTTCTTCATATCCAGCCATGTCGGGCATCCTGAGCAAGATGAAGAAGCTGGGTAGCTCAGACCTGGAGGAATCTGAAACCACAGACGAACACATGGATGGTGAAGACTCTGCAGTGGGTATGCCCAACAGCACCAAGGCAATCAAGCACAGCATCTTTGCAAGACGGGCACGGTTTGGGATCGGAGACGGGGACAAAGATATGGCTCCCATGGATTCCTTCTACCATATGGAGCACCTGGGGTCCAATCCCATCATCAAGTTCAGCCTCAGCTTGGAAAGAGGGCGGTGTGGGAACCATTGTCCCAAGTAAGTGGGCTTTGCCAAGGTGGAACCGGGCTCAGGACCAGGAGGTGTATATTGTGTTAAGGGGGAGGAGGATCTTGGGCCAAGATGGGGCGAATGCTGCCTCTTATTTATTGCTCTGGGCAATTCCTTTCTCCAGGTTGGAACTACATGGTTCCAGGGATGCAATATTGGACAGGAAAATCATCAAAGATTTGCGGCATTTCGCAGTTTTATTTGCACATTGAGGCTAGGGGGAAGCAGCACCCTGAAAGGCTCTGTTACTTTCATTTTTCTAAGGATTCAGCACCATCAGTTGCTTGCAAATGCAGTACGTAACAGGGAAGACGGAAAACCATTTGCTGAAAATCATCCTGAGTCAAGAAGCTTGTAGATTACCTACCAAACAAATGTCCCCATGAAGATTTGGGCCATTAACTTCCTATTAATCAACTCCACTCCCTCACAAACCTAGATAGATATATTGATCTAGCTACAATCGAGACATCATCAGCATCAGCATCCTGACTCCATCCAGGATGATGATCTCTTAATTCAAGATTATGAACCATAAATTTCCACACAGGTCCAGGGTTTCAAGTTCCCAAGGAGCTTCTGTGGTTGAAGTGGGACTAATATATGGGTCTCACTGGGGATGGCCAGAAGTGCCCAGAAGGTATTTTAAATTAATTGCGTTGCTGTAAAATTCAGGGTTCTCCTGAATCTGTAACAATCCCATTTCTCTCTCCATGGTGCTTCTTGTCTTTGCTGTTCAAGGGAAGGGTGGATAGACGTATGACACCTCCCATGCCATCTTTGACCAAATAATAAATTATGCTTCGGAGACAAATCTCCCGTTGCAAGGACCAGCCTCAACGAGCAGGGCTACAATACTTGAAAGACAGACTGAAAAATGATCTGCCCAGTAAATGTGTCTGCCCCACTGAGTGGGCCAGAGCTGGAAATCAACTCCATAGGAAGGCTAAAACTCCTTTCCTTGAGGTGGGCTCTAATAACAGAATATTTACTTACTTACTTATTGATTGATTGAATTTTGCCACCACCCATCTCCCCCCAAAGGACGGACTCTGGGCAATTTACAATAGCGCTAAAAGCATTAAAATATCAAAAACAATACAATATAAAACATATATATAGTATAAAATCCAGATGACGATGATAATTAAAATATGGCTCGTATATATCTAAAGGGCCATTTTAGGGCACCAGCCATCTCCAGGAGTGATTACTTTTCTCCCCACCCCAGGCAAGGTGGCAGAACCAGGTCTTTAGTTGTTTTTGAAAGGCCACAAGAAATGGAATCTGTCTTATCTCTGGGGGTGGGATGTTCCACAGGGCGGGGGCCACGGCAGAGAAGGCCCGCTTCCTGGACCCCACCAGATGGAATTCTCTTACAGACGGGGTCCGCAACATGCCGTCTCTGCATGATCAGGTGGGATGGGTTGATGTGATAGGGATGAGACGGTCCCTCAGGTAGCCTGGCCCCATTCCATGTAGGGCTTTAAAGGTGATGACCAACACCTTGAATTGCACCTGGAAGCAAACTGGTACCCAGTGCAGCTCGCGGAGCAATGGTGTAACATGTGCTGATCTTGAAGCACCTAAAATCATCCGCGCAGCCACATTTTGGACCAGCTGTAGCTTCTGGATACTCTTCCAGGGTAGCCCCATGTAGAGCACATTGAAGTAGTCTATATGGGAGATGACCAGGGCATGAGTGACTGACCAGAGCGCTTCTCAATCCAGGAAAGGGCATAACTGGCACACAACACAAAGTTGTGCAAAGGCCCTCCTGGCCACGGCTGCCACCTGTTCTTCGAGCAGGAGCCGTGAGTCCAGGAGGACCCCCAGATTGCGCACCGGGTCTGTCTGGGGCAGTGCCACCCCTTCCAGAACCAAAGATGACAAAGTCTCGGATACTGAGGAGCCCCCCCACCCACAGCCACTCCGTTTTACCAGGGTTCAGCTGAAGCCTGTTGCTCCCATCCAGACCCCCACAGCCCACAGGCACTTGGAGAGGGCAGCTACCACATCACTTTCCTCACCCAGGATGGAGATATATAACTGAGTATCATTGGCATATTGATGATGCCTCGTCCCACGGTGACAGATGATCTCACCCAGTGGTTTCATGCAGGTGTTGAAAAGGAGCGGAGAGAGCACCGAGCCCTGTGGCACCCCACAAAGGAGGGGCCGAGGGTCGGATCTCTCGCTCCCAATTACCACCAATTGGGAGAATCCTGCAAGTCTGGTTGTGCTGGGCCTCCTTCCCCTCCTTATACTCCTGTGAATTAGGGAGGTGTCTGTCTGAGCCACTTCCAAATGTTGTCTGGATGTTCTGGACTTAAAAAATGTTTCAGCCCCTTTTGCCTAGGTACAGGATCCTACCGATTCCCATCAAGGTCATCTTCCTTACTCTCTACAAAATGCTTCTCAAACGTTTTGAGCCTCACTTTGCTATCTCTCTGACTGGCAAGGAATTAACAAGCTTCTCCAATCTAATTTACAGTTCCTGTTTTCAACAGCTGAGTCTTCCTTCTTTCCTCCCACTGATGTGACTCTCCAGTATAGTGTTTCTCAAACTTGGAAACTTTAAGATGCTGGCTGGGGGATTCTGGGAGTGGAAGTCCACCCATGTTTAAGCATGCTGGCTGGGGAATTCTGGAAGTTGAGGTCCATCCATCTTTAAGTTGCCAAGTTTGAGAAACACTGCTCTAGCCACTTTTCCAGATGTATAAAGGGAGCTGCAGCTCACATTTTAATGAAGTATATTAGTCTGAAAAGGGGCTACCAGACTTTGGTGAGTTTGGTGACCATGGACTATCAGGGGCCCCCTCCCATAGGAGATGCGGGGAAAAGGGGTTTCCGGCTACTGTTGTCGGGCCTCAAACTGCAAAGCGCGGCGTCTTTCCCTGTCTTTGGCAGGCTGCTCTCCACGGCATCCATCGGGGTACGGGCCGGGAAGGCCTTCAGGATCTACGACCGAAGGAGTCTCTTCGACGCCGTGGCCCAGGGGGATCCCAGCATGCTGGATGATTTGCTGGTCTACCTTCTGGAGTCACTGAAACAGCTGACCGACGAGGAGTTTAAAGGTGGGCAAGAGAATCATAGGCTTGCCCACGTCGTGATGCACAACATGAGTCCCTTTGGAGAGGACGTTCCCCAGAAAGACCCGGGCTGGATCTAGCAATTCCATGTTCAGCAAGAGGTTTTTTTTTCTTTTCCTTCGTAGCTGCCCTGTTCTCTTGAGAGCCAACGGGGGGAAAACCGGCAGGCGGGGAAGGGTTGCTGCTGCTGCTGCTGTTGTTTTATTGGCTCATTTTGCAGAAGCCTTTCACTGGATTCGCGCTGTTTGCTCCACTGTGCTCTCCCAGTTTTGCTTTCCCTGTTTATTTATGGAAAACTGGTCTAGCCACTTTATCAGGTGGTTTAATGACCAAATGTCAAAACCATTGGGAAACAACCACGAGTGGAAAGCAAGGAAGATGAAACCTGCAGGTTACAAATGGGAGGAAGCAAATAATAATATCCACGACAACACATTTCAGCATCTTAAAAATGAGACTTTTCCCTTCACCCTGGAAATGAGACTGTTGATCCAGTTCCCAAACTGCGGCGAGAGGAAGGCCACCGTCGTTCCAGGCAAATCGTTCCTCTGCTTAGCAGTTCTTTCTACAGGTAGTCCTCGCTTAACAACCACAGTTGGGACCAGAATTTTAGTTCTAAGCAAAGCGGTCATTAAGCGAATCTGACCCAATTTCATGACCTATTTTGCAGTGGTCATTAGGCGACTCACGTGGTTCCCCATTGATTTTGCTTGCCAAAAGCTGACTGGGAAGGTCGAAAATGTATTTATTTATTCATTCAAATTTCTATCACCGCCCATCTCCCCCATAATAGGGGGACTCTGGGCGGTTTCATGGTGGAAAATGGCACTGTGATGGGACACTGTGACGGTCGTAAATGCAGACCGGTTGCCAAGCACCCAAATTGTGATCACGTGACCATGGGGATGCCGCAACAGTCCTAAGTGTGTGGACTGGTTGTAAGTCATTTTCTTCAGCACTGTCGTAAGTTTGAACCATCACTAAATGAATGGTTGTTAAGTGAGGACTGCCTGTATCAGGAAATTCCTACCAAGTTTCAGCCTGAATCTCATTTCTTTTCATGGCCACTCTCTTGTTCCCCCTCAATTTTAGCAGAGAACAAGTTTGTCCCCTTTTCCATGCAGCAGCTGTTTAAGTGTTTGTCAGCTGTGGCCATCTCTCCCCTTAGTTTTCGCTTCTGTGAGCTTAAGAGAGAATTGTAAAATGTATGGCTTGCCAGGGACCTTGGGGATCATCTAGTCCAGCCTCTGCTTGATGCCGGAATCTATTACTACGCCAGCCTCAACAGACAGCCCTCCAGTCTCTCTTTCAATGCCTCCAGTGAAGGCTGTTTTATTGTTGAACAGTTTTTACCTTTAGGAGATTCTTTAGGGTATCTGACCCAAATCTGCTTCCTTGCGATTTAATTTCATTTAATAGTTTAATCTGATTTATCATAGTCTGTATGAGTTGGAAGAGACCTTGGAGAGTGCCTAGTCCAGTGTTTCCCAACCTTGGCAACTTTAAGAGGTGTGGACTTCAATTCCCAGAATTCCCCAGCCAGCCATGCTCTAGTCCAACCCCTGCCCGGTGCAGGCATCCACCAGAACAGCATCCCCACAGATAGCCATCTATGTCCCCTGAAAGTGTGGTGCTCCAAATTGGGCCCGGCCTTCCAAGGTGGGGGGGACTCACCAGCACAAAATACAATGATAAGGCAGGGCTTCCAGAAAATCTCAGAAGCGACATGGCTTTTCAAGCTGGCGCTCTATGTGCAAAGCATAAAACATACATAAAAGTGTAAAATAGGACATAGAAACATAAAAACACACATAAAGGCATAAAACTGTACATAGGGGCATAGTAATGCACATAGAAGCTTGGAAATGTACAGAGAAGCATAAAAATATAGAAAAAGCAGGAGAAAAGCACATAAAAGCACAAAAACACATGTAAAAGCATAAAACTCCCATAGGAGCATAAAAATGCACATAAAAGCATAAAAACTCCCATAGATGCATACAAATAAACAGAACCACAAAAACACACATAAAAGCATAAAAACTCCCATAGAAGCATAAAAATGCACATAAAAGCATAAAAGCTCCCATAGATGCATAAAAATGTACATAGAAGCACAAAAATGCACATAAAAGCATAAAAGCTCCCATAGATGCATAAAAATGTACATAGAAGCACAAAAATGCACATAAAAGCATAAGAACTCCCATAGATGCATACAAATAAACATAGAAGCACAAAAACAGAGGGATAAAAATGCAGACAGAAGCGTTAAAAACGTACATAAAGGCACAAAAACTCACATAAAGGCCTAAAACCGGCACCTAAACAAGTGAAACTTTGAGTGTGCTGTCATGTCTGCCATCTTGACTTTTTTGACCGCCCGTGGGCCTCTCCCCCCGCTTCGCCCCCTTGCTCCAATTCCATTTCTCGGCTTGCAGAGCCAGACACCGGGAAGACCTGCCTGCTGAAAGCCATGCTCAACCTCCACCACGGACGGAACGACACCATCCCTCTTTTGCTGGAGATTGCGGAGAAAACCCAGAACCTGAAGGAATTTGTGAACGCCGGCTACACAGACAGCTATTACAAGGGTGAGGACGGGACGAAGAACAGCAGCTCCTCAAGGCTGCTAAAGCTGCGGGAGGCATGGAACAGAAGGGTGGGGAGGGACCTCAGAGATCATCAAGTCTAACCCCCGCTCAGTGCAGTGACCCACGGTGCAGCAGCCCTGACTGATGCCCACCCAGCCTCTACCCGACCCATTTCTGCAGAGACCTCAAATCAGGAAGCAAGTTCTCCCTGGCCCCAGGTAAAATGTGGTGCTGGCTGGGGCATTCTGGGAGTTGAAGTCCACCCATCTTGAAGCTGCTGAGGTTGGGAAACACTGCTCTGGACCAACCTGATACCCTCCCGTAGTCCTTCCCTCTCAGGCCACACCGGCCTCTTCTTCCTTAAATTTATAAAATATCCTGCCTATCCTTTGGGACTTGAGGCAGTGCACATACTGCTGTCTTCTATTTTTCCCCACAACAACCCTGTAAGGTAGGTTTGGCTGGGAGAAAGGGACTGCTGTAGAGTCACTGGGGGAGCTTCCGTGCCCAGGCTGGACTCGAACAGGGGTCTCCCCAGTGCCCGTCCAGCCTCTGGACCACGACACCACGCCGGCTCGCCATCTGGCACCGTTGCCTTCTGCCCACATGCCCTCAAGCTGCTGGAAAACAGGGAAGATGGCCAGAACTACCCCCAAGTTGCCCGCCGCGTTCCTGCCATTCCACCCAGAATTGTCTTGGTGGTGACTTTTCCCTCATCCTCTAACGGATGCCCCCGCAGGTCAGACGGCCCTCCACATCGCCATCGAGAGGCGCAACCTGTACCTGGTGAATCTCTTGGTCAAGAACGGGGCGGACATCCACGTGAGAGCCCACGGGGAGTTCTTCCAGAAGATCAAGGGGAAGCCTGGATTTTATTTCGGTAAAACCGTGGGCCGACTTTGGAATCCTTGGGCCCGTCTGAAAAAGCCCTCGTCTGCCTTGCTGTTTAAGCGGCTGTGACTGATGCCTCTGTTCTGGCATCAGCGTGTCCCTGATCCGGTGCGGTTGGCAGCAGGGTGAGCCCCATGCTGCTCCCCTAGAGACTCGGGGGCACCCCTGAACTTTCCCCAGAGGCGTCCCAGAATGATCATTTTTAACACATCAGAAAAGGAAATGGTTATAATTACCGGAAGTCCTCTGTTTATCTGCCTTGTATTGGGCATACCGGTAGTCCTCACTTAACAGCCATTCGTTTGGTGGCGGTTCAGACTTACAACGGTGCTGGGAAAATGGACTTATAGCCAGTCCTCACACTTACTATGGTCACACCATCCCCACTGTCACATGAACACCATTTGGGCACTTGGCAACCAGTTCTCATTTACGACTGTCACAGTGTCCTGCGGTCACGTGATCGTCATTTTCAACCTTCTCGGCCAGCTTCTGGCATGCAAAATCAATGGGGAACCGCATGATTCTCTTAATGACCATGTGGTTCACTTAATGCCTGCGGTGATTTGCTTAACGACCACTGCAAAAAGGGTCGTAAAATTAATGACCGCTTCACTTAGCAACCTATATTCGGGTCCCAATTGTGGTCGCTAAGCGAGGACTACCTGTATTCACTTTCACTCAACTGAAATCAAGCCAGAGGGGTGTTAAGTTTTCTCCTCACCTGCCCAGCCCTCAGAAGTGTCTTTCCCTGTTGGTTTCGGCCTGCAGGAGAGCTTCCCCTCTCTCTAGCCGCCTGCACCAACCAGCTCAACATCGTCAAGTACCTGCTGGAGAACCCCTACCACCCCGCCAACATCGCCGAGCAGGACTCGATGGGGAACACCATCCTCCACGCCCTTGTGGAGATCGCTGACGACACTGAGGACAACACCAAGTTTGTCACCAAGATGTACAACGAGGTCCTCATCCTGGGGGCCAGGATCAACCCCACTCTTAGGCTGGAAGAAATCGTCAACCGCAGGGGGCTGACCCCGCTCACCCTGGCAGCCAAGACGGGGAAGATACAGGTAAAGGGAGCTGCTGTGTGGCCCGCCCATCAAATGGCAGGGGTGGGAGGGGTTTGGGAGATCCTCTAGTCCAACCCCTGCCCAGAAATCCACAACTATCGCTTGCCCAAGCAACTCAGTATATAAATGTAATTACATCCTGTCCTACAGTCTCCCCTTCTGTGATACTGACTTGTACCTTCTTGGCACCTTTCCAAACCTCCTCCACTTTTAGATTGGCCTTCTCCGGCCATTAATTCCCCCGACGCTTTTTCCCATGGCTTGTTTTTAATGTCTCAGTACTCTATTAACTGAGCCTGGAAACCACTTCAGCATTCATTGCCAGGAGGAGTGGTACTCAAAATGCCTTTAAGAGATGGAAGGAACACTGAAATTTAGAGGCAGGTGTAGCTCTAGCAACACTGGAGCCGTAAGGAAGGACACTGGAGCCCTGCAGCAGTGTTCCTCGCCCGTGACGACTTTGAAATTTGCCTTGCAAGGTGTGAGGCTCTCTGATTGCAAGGCCACCACAAAGAAGTCCCTGATCTGGGCAGATCTTCAGGAACAGCCCGCAGAAAGACTTTGGCTGGAACGCCTTCTGAGATGTTCCATGGCCAAGTGCTCCAGCACAGCTTCTGGTCCATCAAACCTCTCTTCCTCTTGGCATCAGGTCTTCGCCTACATCCTCCGGCGGGAGATGAAGGAGCCGGAATGTCGCCACCTGTCTCGCAAGTTCACCGAGTGGGCCTACGGACCCGTCCACTCGTCGCTCTATGACCTCTCCAGCATCGACACCTGTGAGAAGAACTCCGTCCTGGAGATCATCGCTTACAGCAGCGAGACACCGGTGGGTCTGCGCGGAGGCAGCCTCCGCACTGGGCAAGCTCCAGAAGTGTGAGGACTGTGACTCCCAGAATTCCCCAGCCATAGAATTCTGGGAATTGCCATTCCAGCTTCTGGGGAATGTCCAGTTGGAAAGCTTGCTCGGGGGATATCCTGATTAGTGGCTGATTCAGGATGTTAACCGTTTTTGTAACTCCTAAGCTTGACTTCTCTCTTTGTTCCTTCCTCGTCTAGTTTCTTCTTCCCTTTATGCATCACAATCTGGATTTCTTCGATTTTGATTTTGATTTTTCTGCTGGAAGAAGGGAGAGGAATGCTTGGATTTTTATATGCAAGTCTGGGTGCAAAAGAATAGTTGGTGTTTGCAAATGGGAGGAATCTATTGGTTTTAGTAGTGGACTACCTTATTTATGTATTTATTACATCTGGAGCCTGCCCCAATCCTTGTTGTTGTTTATTTGTTCAGTCGCTTCTGACCCTTCATGACTTCATGGACCAGCCCACGCCAGAGCTTCCTGTCGGTCGCCAACACCCCCAGCTCCCCCAGGGACGAGTCCGTCACCTCCAGAATATCATCCATCCACCTTGCCCTTGGTCGGCCCCTCTTCCTTTTGCCCTCCACTCTCCCCAGCATCAGCATCTTCTGCAGGCTGTCCTGTCTTCTCATTATGTGGCCAAAGTATTTCAGTTTTGCCTTTAGTATCATCCCCTCAAGTGAGCAGTCTGGCTTTATTTCCTGGAGGATGGACTGGTTTGATCTCCTTGCAGTCCAAGGAACTCTCAGAATTTTCCTCCAACACCACAGTTCAAAAGCATCGATCTTCCTTCGCTCAGCCTTCCTTATGGTCCAGCTCTCGCAGCCATATGTTACTACGGGGAACACCATTGCTTTGACTATGCGGACCTTTGTGGTCAGTGTGATGTCTCTGCTCTTGACTATTTGATCGAGGTTTGTCATTGCTCTTCTCCCAAGGGTTAAGTGTCTTCTGATTTCCTGGCTGCAGTCAGCCCCAATCCTAGCAGATGTATTTGATAAGGAGTTAATATTCATAATAGTAATGCATTAATATACAGTGATATATTACTCTGTGTGTGTGTCTGCTCGCGTGTGTGTGTTGGTATATGTCTATGTATGTGTGTTTATATATGTGGGTGCATGCACACACACACTGTATATTAATGTATTACTATAAAGTACAAACTTACAGATATTTGCCCATATGTCAATCCATACACTTGTTTGGAGGTGGGTAGAGAAGAACATAACTAGGTTTTGTTTAAGATGGAGCCTGGCAGCCTTAGAATGACAAAGTGGGGAAGCTGAGCATTGCTCAGGATTTTTATCTCTGTATATATTTTTGGTCTGCTTACCTTTCTGATGTGGGGGGAAGGAAGATTGTTTTAAATTCAGGCTGTCTTCCTTTCAGGTAAACAATAGACCCCTATCTGTGTTTCTATGCAATTGTTCATTTTTTGGTTTCCTTACTTATAAAAAGACAGTGTCCATCTGTCATCCTGATTAATTGCAGGGCACAGTAATAAAATACAGTAAAATGAAAACCGTTCAGTGCAGCCCATCAGCTTTCATATAACATAACATTAAGAGGCAGCAAAGTCATAAAACTTCCAAAGAGAAAAGAGGCAATAACAGTCAAGTTTAAAACACCTGGGACAACTAAAATGTTTTGTCCTGGTGGCCAACGAGATCCTGGGGCGATCTCTTGTCCAATTCCCATGTTCCGAGTCAGGATTCCATCAAAGAAAATCCCTCTGCTTTGCGTGGGTGGACGGCACCTCCCCAGCTGATAATTTTTTGGAAAATGGCATATTTGCAGAGTGAAAGTCCTTTTGTACAAGCCGGTGGAAGAAGAATTCAAATAGAAATTAAGAAGGAAAGTTATAGAATTAGAATGTATGGGGACTTGAAGATCATCTAATCCAGTGATTCTCAAACTTGGCAACTGTAAGTGAGGTGGACTTCAACTCCCAGAATTCCCCAGCCAGCATGGCTGGCTGGGGAATTCTGGGAGTTGAAGTCCACCTCTCTTACAGTTGCCAAGTTTGAGAATCACTGATTTAATCCAACCCTCTGCCAGGATGAAATCCACTTCTGCAACCTCCCACCAGATGGCCATCCAGCCTCTGTTTAAACACCTCCCATGAAGGAGAGTCCACCAGCTACTGAGAACACCTGTTCAACAGCTCTTCTCATTAGGATTCCTTGTGATTTAAACCCTGTTCCTTCTCTTCTGGAAAAACTCTGGACATTTCTATCCCATCTTCCACACGATGGCCCTCCAGATACTTGAAGGCAGCCGTCGTGTCTTCCGTTCTCCAGCCTGAACGCACCCAATACTTCCAACCCTTCCTCGTGAGCCTTTCCTTCCAGACTGTTTATGCTCGGATGCGTTCTGGTTGGTTGGCAGTTTGCATCCGGACCAGGAGTCATCTTGCCCAGCTTTCTGCTCCTACAATGGCCAACGGATGCCTCCCGGAAGCCCACCAAGAAGATAGGAGGACGTCCCTGCTCATCTCTCCAGCAGCCCTTCCACTTTTCCCCTCCAGTTTTCCCATTAGGTCATCCATGGGAAAATTCACCAGACTGGACCTCTGGATAGGGACTTGGGGTCTTCTAAACTTGGTGTATGCCTGAGGGCTCTCTTCTGTCTTTAAACTCTTCAGTGACCCCAGCAGATGCTGGACTTGATGAACATGGGTGACTTCTTGCATGCCACTTCTTGGAGCAGCCATGTAACTCAGAGCTCTCCGTGAATTCGCCTAGTCCCCTTTAAAGCTCACCAGGGTTTATCCAAAACAGTCAGGAACATACTGTCACAGCTGCCATCTTGACTTTTTTGACCACTCTCAGCAGACAAACCCATCTAAGTCGGTGAGCATCACCACCTCTTGTGGCAGTGAGTTCTGCAACTTATGCGTGGGAAGGACCTCCTCGTTCTCGGTTCTCAATCTCCCCCCCCCCATCAGCTTCCGAAACAACCTAGCTAATTACTCAAATTCCTCGGCTCTGACTCATCCTCCGGGTCTTGTCTCCCTAGAATCGCCACGAAATGCTCCTGGTAGAGCCGCTCAACCAGCTTCTGCAGGACAAGTGGGACCGATTTGTGAAGCACCTCTTCTACTTGAACTTCTTCATTTACACGGCGCATATTCTCATCTTCACCGTAGCTGCCTACTACAGACCCACCAAGAAACAAGGAAAGGTGATCACATTTCTCATCCTTGATTTGAGCCTCCTGTTTCCCCCACCCCTCTTGCTTCCAACATTTTTTTTTAAAGCCAAGCCAAGGAAGACAAGAGAAAAAAAAATGAAAATGGCACTTTAATTATTTACGGCTGGCAAAAACTAAGCCGGCTGCAGCCCAGGAATTGGCACTTACCAGCACAGCACAAGCCGGCTGGGCTGGCCGGCCTGTTTTTTGCCGGCAAGCAAGGAACAAGACGTGCTTTCAGCATTTCTGAATGCGGGCCTTGATGTCACTAGGGGAGCCCTGCCCTGCAGTGGCGTCATAATTTTATTTGTTTTATTTATTTATCAAACTGTATCACCGCCCATCTCCCTCCCAACGTGGGACTCCTGTAGGCACATAAGGGAAGGGCTTGGGGGCATCACTGTGGGGCAGGGCCCACTTGGCTGCAGACACCTCTGATTTGTAAACTAGTTGCTTAGAGTTCATATTGTGCCCTGGCAAATGCAGCAGTGGCTAGGCCTCCCATGCAGGGCTCCTAACAACCAAGTGCAAAGAACTGCCCAGAGTTATTTGGGCATTGGGCGGTGCCAAAATCAAATGAAATCAAATAAATCAAATAATATGGTAAAGTCAAAGCTCAGTTCCTAGGGATTGCATGGAGACAACTGTATCGTTTTCTCTGCAAGAACTCAGAGATCAGTTACCCTTTTTTCCTTCCATGACATTTTGCCAACCTGCCTAGTCTTGCCCATAGCCTGGGATTGCCTGTTGGTCTCCCATCCAAGTTCTTTCCACCCTGACCTGCTTAGCTGCTTTGAGGTCATACCAGGAAAGCCGCTCCCTGCTGCAACAGATGGTTCAAAAATAAACAAAGTTTGTGCTTGTTTAAAAACATCTTCAGAATTTAAGCTTTTATGAAAAGCATCCCTGGGTGGGGATGGTGGGGTAAAAAGAAAAAAATGCAGCTTGACAACAAATATCGTCAGTCTTGACAGAGAGCTGATGTGCCTTTTTTCTACATAGGGCGTCCACAGGGAAGGGGTCAAAAAAGTCAAGATGACCACAGCATCCGCATAATTGAAGCTCTGCCTGTTGAGGCATGTTAAAAAGTGGTGAGCATCTATCACCCAATTGTGGCAGCCATCTTGACTTTTTTGACCTCCCTCCAGTTGCCCCTATTTCTAGGACGTTCTATTCTCATCCTTCCAAATATAGTTTCCCCTTTAAAACGATCTGTGGCCAGTCAAGCCTTGAGGGGGAGATGTGGCCCACTTAATTCTCTATTTTGTTTCGTTTTATTTGTTTTACTTCCGCAGTCCTGCTGATTTTTGATTCTGTAAGGGCCAGTCCTCAAAAAATAACAGAGTTTGACTCAATTTGCTGGCTAATACACAAGTACCCTCAGTTTTGAGGTTCTGCTTGTTTCTAATTTCTTCAAGTGGGGTACAAGTTATTTTTACCTTTGCTTTTCTCTTGAAACATTGGTCCTTTTGAGGGCGACAGAGAGGCTATTTGAAAATAATAATAATAATAATAATAGCAGCAGCAGCAGCAATAGCAACAGCAACAATAATTCATCAGGGCTTATTTCCAGATAAGCAAGCTTAGTGATCAGATCTTTCCTTTTGACGCTCCTGATGCACTTGAGTTTTCACGCCGCAACCCTGCGTGCTTCCTGTTCACAGCCACCGTTTGCCTTTCATTACACCAGAAGTGAGTATTTGCGATCCACCGGGGAACTCCTGAGCGTGATGGGAGGTGCCTATTTCTTCTTCAGAGGGGTAAGAGTTTGCACCAGGCCTCTCAATAAGGCCAAAAGACCCCACCCCACCCCTAAAATTGGGCGCAAGAGAGAAAGCAGCTTGAATACTGGGACTCATCTATCCATGCCTATGGGATCAAAAGCTTGCAAGAAACTGCCAGCCCTGGACTGCGTGATCTCTTGGCACCCCATAGCAGTCAAAGCCAGCAGCAGGGGTGGCCAAGCTAAAAGGGGCTGAGGGGGCCCCCTTGTCTTCTCTCTAGCCCTTTTCCCTTCCTCTCCTCTTCCTTCCGACACCCCCTCTTCTCCCTTCCCTGGCTGCTGGCAGAAAGATCCTCCTGCCAGAAATCTGGATGGATCCCTTGTAGGTCTGGACCACGGGGATGGAGACGGCCAGTTGCATACCCGGTCGACAGGTGTGGGCCTCCATGGGGGCAAACGATGAAGCTGGTGTGGTGGGTTGTCATGCATGCTCGGCTTCTATTGCATCGGATGGGGCCTGCATGTTTGCTTGTCAAGATGTCCCCGGCACAGGCACACCTATGGGGCCAAGCGTGCGTTGCAACATCGCAAGGCTCATCATCATTTTTACCGAACGGACAGGTCCTGCCCACCTCTTTGCCTGCAAGGACGCTGCGTATTTCCTCCCAGCATCCAGTGATACTGGAGGAGAAGGAAGGGGCAAAGATCCAGGTGTCGACAACAGCTGCAGTGGATAACCCTCTCCTCACCTCCTGAAGGCAGCCATGGGGCTTAGGGCTCAGCTGAAAAAAAGGCGGACGGAAAGGATTTTCATCCCACCTTCCTTCCATGTCTCCTTCTTCTGCAGATCAAGTATCTCCAGCAGAGGCGCCCGTCTTTGAAAGCCATCTTTACCGAGAGCTACAGCGAGCTGCTTTTGTATGCAACCCAGAGATGTGCTTTGCTTTTGGGGTGGGGGGGCGTGACTCTTAATTTAGCTAACCTTTTTCTTTGGTTCTGTGGAGCCCTTGGTGCTCTCCGAGCTGGGCTGTCGGCTTGCAGACGTTTCATGACCCAACTAGGTAACACCATCAGTGCGGGTGCGGGTGAGGGTGGGGTGTGCTCCCTGAACAGTACCCTGCCCTGCCAGTGTTGGTGGGAGTGTGGTCTTCTCCTTGGTGGTTCCTTGAATAAGGTATTCTTTTCTGCTTGATTGTTTGTCTGGTCCTGATCCCTGCTTATCTGTGTGGAGAGGATGCATTCTAGTCTTTTTGTTTCCTTCCCAGGTTTTTCATTGTCTCTTTTGAATGGTGTGTAAATGTTTATCTCTATGTGTCTGTTGATTTATCTGAATGCCAGGCTTCCAGGAATTCCCTGGCGGTTTTGGTCTTGGCTTGGTCTAAGACGCTAATAGTTGCCCAGGTGAAACTGTGGCTGAGTCTCTCTGTGTGTTGTGCGACTGAGGAGTTTTCACTGTGTCTTCTGACTGCCAGTTGGTGTTCGTGGATGCCACGAACCAGCCCTGAGCCACATAAGTTCCCCACTGTGGTCTTACTAAATTATTTGTACCACGAAGGTGTGATTTTTTGATAAACCCCTGAGATCTTTGTAATCAATGATCTCTGGAGTCTCAAACCCAAGGGACAGAAAAACGATCCGGGATTTTTGGCCGTGGAGAAAAATGGAACTTGGTCTCTTGGCCGCCCCAATTAGACGGAAGCTGAAGGAGATGCCAGTTGGTAACCCTGACTCTTTCTCCCCCTGCACTTTTCCTAGCTTCGTCCATTCTGTCCTCCTGCTGGGCTCGGTCGTGCTTTATTTCAGCAGGCAGGAAACCTACGTGGTGCTCATGGTTTTCGCCTTGGCCCTCGGGTGGGCCAACCTGCTGTATTACACCCGTGGTTTTCAGCAAATGGGCATTTATTCTGTCATGCTCGAAAAGGTTGGTCTGGGTCGAAACAGGCTGTGCAAGGGTGTGTGTGTGTGGGGGGGGTGCACTGCTTCACTGGCAGGGTAGAAAAGAGCTTGGTTTAAGGAGCTGCAGGTGGGTGCTATGGCTGGGCACCAGGGCCCTCCCAAGCCCCTTTCTGCCCTCTTCGCTGTCACACAGACTTCCTCCTCTCCTTGCAGATGATGCTGCGAGATCTGTGCCGTTTCATTGTGGTTTATCTGCTCTTCCACTTGGGCTTTACAACCGGTAAGGGAGGGTCCGCCTGAAGCTGCGGGCGGCGGGTTGAGAAGGGCAAGGAGGAAGGTGCTAAGGCCATGCCACGGCTCTGCGGAGTGCTGGTCGCGGTGTTGAGGCATTCCCGCAGTCACAGAGGAAGCCTACCCAAGCTTTTCCCAGGGGAGAAACTAATGAAGGCCGGGTGAAATGCAGATGCTCGCCATCGGATGGGTTGGACGAGAGCCTGTGGACGTCAAGAGGGATTTCCTGGCTGTGTAGATTCTTAGCCAGGGGAACAGGCTGCCTCATGAAGGGGCAAGGTCACCGAAGGACTTCAAAGGGGGTTGGGATGGTCCTCAGGCAGAGGGGCGGTAGGAGAGAGGCAGGGGGTTGTGATGGTTAAGGGATAAGGCTAAGAGCAGGGAGGCCTGGGTTCTAATTCCACCACTTGGCCGTGGAAACTGCCTGGGGGGTGCTGAGTCGGCCGCCCCCTCTCAATCCAGCCCCCTCTTAGTTTTGTTGTGAATTAAAAATCAGAGACCTTTGCAAGCTGCTTTGTGTAGACCAAATAAAAATAAGCTATTCACCAAATACGAAAGCAGAGGGTTGGTCTAGATGACCTCCGAGGTCCCTTTCCATGGCCATTTGCCCAGCTCTTGTGGAAGTGCCTTCTTTCTCCCCCCCCCCCAATGATGCTCCCATTTGTGACAGCGGTGGTGACCCTCATTGAGGAAGACAACGAGGGGCGCCCAGAGGTTGGCCAGCCGCCCAGCGTCTGCCCCTGTCCCGTGAAGCCTCGCCCGTCCTACAACAACCTCTACATCACCTGCCTGGAGCTGTTCAAGTTCACCATTGGGATGGGCGACTTGGAGTTCACGGAGAACTACCACTTCAAGTCCATCTTCATCATCCTCTTGCTGATCTACGTGGTCCTCACCTACATCCTGCTGCTGAACATGCTCATCGCCCTGATGGGCGAAACGGTCAACAAGATTGCTCAGGAGAGCAAAAGCATCTGGAAGCTCCAGGTGGGTCGCCCCAGGGCTCGGCTTCAGGGTTTGGGGTGCAGTTGTGGGTCAGAATTTTCAGCGAGGAGGAGGAAGACTTAAGGATGCTCCATCTTGCTTTGAACACAGTCGTGCACGTCTCCAGCCTCTGGGGAGTTCCAGGAAAGCTGGAAAATACTCCATTGGGATCTTGGTGCCAACCAGGGGAGGCATAGTGAGGTAGATGGGTGGGTGGCCCAGCCTGGCAGCCTCTTGGGTTCTAGTTCCCGTTCCTTCACAAGCATGAGGGCTAGAATCTTTATTTTTACCGCAAGAATCATCACGCAGGGGGGCACAGTAGTGCCTGTCTAAATTGCGTCAGATTCCAGGATCAGCCACTGGCCTTCCAGGGAGAGTTAGAAATCTCTTGGATCCAGTTTCTTCCACAACCTTGGCACACGGCCCCCTCCTAGAGTCCAAGGCCCCAACCTTGGCCCATGATCCCTTCCATGCCGGAGGGTCATAGCGGAACATGGAAGAGAATCTTCCACAAAGCATTTTGTAATTTACAGTAACTACAGAGGATAAAGGATCAGTTTTTTTGCCTTCTTTTCGCTCTTGGTGATACTGGCCTCCTTTTTGATGTAGAATGGCCTTGAGGGGCAGGAGGAAGAGTCGTCAAAGACAACAGTGGGATAACAGAGGGCTGAGTCCAGGTCAGAAATGTAATCCGAGGAAGCGTCTCAGACTTGACCCTCCCTAGTTCTCACGAAGATAAAGGCAGGGAGGGGAGGAGCACGTTCAGACTTGCAAGATTCTGTCACTAGATCTTTATGGTGAAAGTAGCATTAGACTGCACGACTCTGGTTTCCTAGCCTGGACTACCTCGCAGGGCTGACCTCTTCTCTCTCGTTCCTGCACGCAGCGAGCCATCACCATTTTAAACATCGAGAACAGCTACTGGAACTGCATTGTCAACTCCTTCCGGTCCGGGAAGCGAGTTTTGGTGGGGACAACCCCGGACGGCAAAGAAGATTACCGCTGGTGCTTTCGGTAATGGCGGTTCTCATTTTGGGAGGTGGGCATCCTTGGGGGAGAACTTGCCACGAACGCACCATCCCAGCCCGGCCCGTTTTGTGTGCCTGTTGAAGATGCACGTGGGTTGAAAAAAAGAGGTGGGGCTGCAATGACATGGTTGCGGCCACCATCTTGACATTTTTGCCTCCCCCCCCTTGGGGAGGCCCCTGATAAGGCCAAGCTAAAATCAGTTTGGTCCTGTCTGTGTATCATAAAACGGAAGAGCTGTATTTTGGAGAATTCTAACAAATTCTGGAAGTCATATTTGAGAGATAAGACATTTATTATTGACTGATTGTTGGTTTGTTTATAAATTTATTGGCCGCCCAACTCCAATGAATCCTAAACTAAAATTTTAATCTGACATGCCTGGACAGAGTGGATGAGGTTAATTGGTCCACGTGGAATACCAACCTGAGCATTATCAATGAAGACCCCGGAGGATCCACCGAGGAGCTGAAACGCAACCTCAGCTTTTCTTTCAAATCTGGCAGAGGTGAGGAGGCTCTTAAAGAGACTAGTCCTCATTGTTATCATGGCAGACTAACAGTGGGGGTTCCTGTCTGAGTTAGGGGCTACGGTAAAGACTAGTCAGGATAAAGACTAGTCTTCCATAAGACCCACTGGGGAAGGGGTATGAGATTGACGACAATCAGTATTTTTATATTGCCATATTACTTTCTCAAGTTGGTTCAGACCAGAAGCATCTGTGGGGGGCAGGGGGGTCCAAAAAGTCAAGATGGTGGCCATGCCTGCATGATCAAGGCCCCTCCCCTGTTTTACCCACATTGTAAAAGAGGTGAGCCTTCAATTGCACAGCTGCGCCCACCATCTTGACGTTTTCGACCCCCCAGCACATGTCCGGGTTTCAGACAATATAATTATAATCGAATTAATCAATAATTGTTTTGTTTAAAATGGTCTTTTTAGTGCATTTTGTTTTCATTCTGCTTGCCACCCAGAATTCCTTCTGGTAGATGGGCCGCTATATAAGTTTGTTTAAAAATAATAATAATAATATAATAATAATTTTGCACACTGTAGAATTAAAAAAATGAGTGTAAGTGCAGCCAAATCCAAAGCAAAAAGCCTAAGTGGTAATAGAAGCAACAGCAATAAAATATAAAGAAATATAAATATATTTATGTATTTATTGGATTTGAGGCTAGCTGACTCCAGAGCAACTGTAGGAGGGGTACATTTTAAAAAAGCAAATTAAAAAAAGAGGGAGAAAAGATCATGCATGTCTGGAGAAAGAAACTTGAAGTAACTTCCAATTTTCTTTTACAGCAGTTATAAGTAGAAATGTAATTTAACCTCTTACTCTATGATTACAGCATTACTTACATTTTTTCTATAACCTGTTTTTTTCTAATCGTGAAAACCATATATCATAATTTCATTTTCTTCTGTTTCATGTAAAAAAGTCAACAAGGGGTTTCCAGTCAGCATTAAACTTAGACAATGTCTCCCTGTCTCCCTCCCTCCCTCCCTCCCTCCCTCCCTTCCTTCCTTCCTTCCTTCCTTCCTTCCTTCCTTCCTTCCTTCCTTCCTTCCCTCTGCACTTTTAGTTTTGCCTTTTTGTTCTTCATTCTAAATATTAGTGCTTGTTAGTTTTTATCTTTCGGCTTAAAAACTTACGAAAGTTTTTATATGCAGTATACTGTAAACTTAAAAAGTTATCTATAAAGAAAAAGATCCTTGACAGGAGCTCAGTGTCAACCCTGTCCCATGATCTGGGAGACCAGCCAACTTTTCAGTGACTTTCTAATCATCAGCCGGGTGGGAGCCATCTGCATCTCGGGGCTGGGGAGGAAGATCGTGCCAGAGGGCAGGGTCTCCAGGAGAGGGAATGCACACCTGCTGGGTCCTGATAGATGACCTTGTTTAACTGAAGGAACCCAAAGCGCCTTGGTCTGCCTGATCTCAGTGGATGGGTAGAAATGGGCGGTCCTTCAAGTCCCCAGGCTCAGTGCCAGGTGGGGCTCGATAAGGGATCCCCAGCACCTTGAGTGGGACCCAGAAGCCAACAGGTAGCCCATGTAGCTCACAGAGCAGTGGTGTCACATGGCACGCCAAGGCAGGCCTGCTGCCAGTTGGGTCCTGCTATGTCTTCTGAATGGTCTTCATGGGCAGCCCCAGGAAGGGCACATTGCAGTAGTAAATTAATCAGACAAATCATTTTCCCGGGGCCACCACCAGAAGACCACATCAGAAGATCACCTCTCATGGATGGTTTAATGCACAGCCCAGAGGGTTGGACTAGATGACCCTTGGGGTACTTCTAACTGAATAATTTGATGAATCTGAAGGATTTTGTGGGATAACAGTAGTTTGGGTTCACTGTGCATCCTTTCAGATGGGATTCTCCAGCTTCAGGAGATCAACCCCGAAGAACAGCTCATGATTTTTGCAGACAAACATCTGCAAAAATCATGATCTCTCCTTAGGGTTGATCTCCTGAAGCTGGAGAATCCCAACTACAGGTAGTCCTCACTTAACAACCATTTGTTTAGTGACAGTTTGGACTTACGACGGTGCTGGAAAAAACAGCTTATGACGGGTCCTCACACTTACAACTATCGCAGTGTCCCCAGTCACATGATTATGATTTGGGTGCTTGGCAACCTGTTTGCTTTTATGACCGTCACAGCATCCTGCGGTCACGTGATCGCCATTTTCAATGTTCCTGGCTGGCTTCTGGCAGGCATAATCAATGGGGAATTGAGTGATTCTCTTAACGACAACATGGTTTGTTTAATGTCCCTGGCAATTCACTTAATGACTGCCACAAATAAGGTGTAAAATCAGGTTGGATTCACTTAATGACCGCTTTGCTTAGCAACTGAAATTCCAGTCCCAATTGTGGTTGTTAAGTGAGGACTACCTGTAAAGGGTGGATGATGAATCTTGCTGAGCCTCGCTGAGGAAATAGGCTTGGGGACAAAGGAACAGACAAGGGAGGCAAAAACTACATCTTAATTATTGTGTCAGTTACTGGAAAAAACTGGAAGACCTTGGTCCCGATTCTGAGAGATGGAAAACGTGAAGGCTCACTCAAACCCATTTCAGAGGACTACACCAATTCGGATGAACAAGATGCCCGGAAAAAGTCCCTCCCCAAGTTGGTCTAATTTTGGTTTTTTCTCTCTCTCTGTCTCTCTTCTGTGTTCCCGATTTAGTTATTATTTATGTCCCTTTAAAGTGTGGGGAGAGGAAGGGCCCGTTAACTAGAACAAGATTCACCCGGACTTTCTCAGGGGTGGTCAAAAAAGTCAATCTGACTGAAGCTCTGCTTAATTTTTTAAGTAAACCATCACATCATGATTTCATATTGGCCGGAGAAAAGAAAGGAAAAGCTATTTTAGAGCTGTTCAACTATGGAACAGACATTCTTGAAAGATGGTGGGCTATCCTTCGTGAGCGATGTTTAAACAGAGACTGGATGGCCATCAGTTGGGGAGGCGGAAGTAGTGGTTTCCTGCCCCAGCAGGGGGTTGGACTAGATGATCTCCAGGATAGCTTCCCCACTTTCCATTCTACGACTCTCTGAAACAAATCTAATTATGGATTTATTTGTCATTGTTCGCTTGCAGCCCTGTCTTATGATCGTTTGGATGGAAGGCGTGGCTCCCACCCCTTCTGCGCATGGTGGTGCAGTGCATGCGCCTGGAAACTCTTGGCTTCCTGCAACGTCAGATCCCCTCCGTATCAAATGCCTTGATTGCCAAGCTCCTAGACCACAGTGTGTTTGCTGAGATCCTTTCAGTCCCTGAATCGCATTACTGCACGCACAGGCAGCATGAAAAACACCCGTTCAACGTGTGAGAACCATCAAAAAGCTTATTAAGAGTATCATCCTCTGCATGCTTGTGGCCATAAGCCCCTTTGCACCGTGGTGTAAGAAGGGGAAAAGGTCAAAGGCATGATAGTTTCCCACATGTATCAGCTGCTTTCAGACGCTGTGAGTGGACCAAGACGCATTTATTATTTTTATTCAAAGGTAACACCCTCCTGGAACACTTCCTGTGACATGTGGGGTTCCAATATAGCTATATGAAATAAAAGATATCTTCCTGAAATTATATGTGGGCACAAGTCACTTTCCCTCCTGAGGCCAGGGGGGGCCGCAGGACGGTCCAAAAAGTTAAGATGGCCGCCGCGGCCCCCATCTTGGCCCCTCCGGCAGGCCCCTCTTCCTAAACCTCTGAGATGAAGGGTGCATCTCCCTTTATGTATGACTGCAACTGAAGACCCAAAAAAGCAAAAACAAAGATTTTTTTCCCTTGCTTGGAGTTAGCAGTCTGTTGACTGGTCCTTATTCAGTCCCATTTAATACAATACATTTATTAAGTGGGCAGTATTCCAGCCCATTATTTTTCTGCAGAGCTTATTTTCTAATGACAGATCCGTAAAGAAGAGTCCACATCCATTTTACGTCTCAGCTTTTCGTTAAGTGAAGGGCTATGGTACCTCCCTTAAAAATGTCTGTAGTTTTTAAATTATAATTTTATAATTTTTGTAAGCTCCCTGACAAGTCGTCTTTTCACCAAATTTCCTGAATGATTGGTTTGTTACATGTATGTAGATACAGATATAGATAGGGTACATGATTGAATATACTCTGTGTGTGTATGTATGATAGGTAGATAGATATATGTATATTTTATTTATTTTATTTATTATTCACATTTCTATGTATATATGAGATTGATAACAAAGAGATAAATAGAAGACATATGCATGCATGATTTAGAGACTATGCAACTCCAAGCATCCCTGAGCAGCTGTAACGATTGCCTAAACCCAAATACTCAGTCTCACAAGCTCGGGCTTAAAGATAACTGATTTATTAAAGGAATAGTATGCAAATACAGAGAAAGCTGAGAATGAGCAAAAGCTCGCCAAATACAAACTTAAAAGCTTTGCTTGTAAGCAGATCCCGCCCCATCGCCCGTCAGGACGCTCCCCCTCACAGGTGCTAGAAGCTGTTAGACGCGCCTGGGAAAGTAACCTTGAACAGGAGCGCAAACCCAAACATGCATTCCAAGCCCTCCAAACAACGGAGGGCGAAGGAATGGAAAAACCCCGGGCGAAGGAACACGGAACAGAAGAAGACATGTGAAACGTTACAATGTTAACCAGACATTGGAATGGGAACATGACATATTGCCCCCCCAAAAGAAACTAAGGAGCCGGCTTGTCAGGATAGGCAGAGTGGAATTGGGTGACGAGATGAGGGGAATGGACGTCTGGAGCAGCAACCCATTCAGGATGAGGGAAATGTTTCCAGCGGACGAGGTACTGTAAACGGGAGCGTAGGCGGCGGGAGTCGAGGATGGATGCCACTTCGAAGTGTTGCTGGTTGTCAATCATGAGGGGAGGTGGAGGAATGGGTTGTGGATGCCAACGGTCCGACGACAGGCAGTGTTTGAGTAAGCTACAATGGAAAACAGGGTGTAAACGTTTAAGGTTGTGGGGCAAATCAAGTTTAAATGTAACAGGGTTGAGCTGAGCAACAATTGGAAAAGGGCCGACAAATTTAGGGCCAAGTTTCTTAGACGGTTGTGGAGACTTAATAAATTTAGTTGATAAGTAGACTTTATCCCCGACCACAAAGGATGGTTCCGGGGAACGCTTTGCATCGGCATGGCGTTTATAGGCAGCCTGGGCATGGTGAAGAGCCAGTAGAATATTAGACCATGAGTCTTTAAGAGAGTCTGCCCATTCAGCAAGGGTGGCTGGTAGCGGTTGAGGATGAGGAAGCTCAGGAATAGGAACAAAGTCACGTCCAAAAACTGTTTTAAAGGGAACTTGGCCAGTGGTTTGATGAACGGAATTGTTGTAAGCGACTTCAGCAAATGGGAGTAAATCGACCCAGTTGTCTTGTTGGTAGTTAACAAAAGCCCTGAGATATTGTTCCAATGTAGAATTAACCGCCTCTGTAGATCCGTCCGTTTCCGGATGCCAGGCGGTGGAAAGCGACTGTTTTGTACCTAAAAGTTTTAAAAATGCCCGCCAAAATTGTGACGTAAATTGTGTACCTCTGTCAGTCACCAAACGGGCGGGGATACCGTGGAGGCGGTAGACGTGGATGAGGAAGAGGCGTGCCAGCTGTTGGGCGGTGGGGATTGAAGCGCAGGGGATAAAGTGGGCTTGTTTGGAGAAAAAGTCTTTGACGACCCAAATGACAGTTTTGCGTTGACTAGGGGGTAGATCAACAATAAAGTCCATGGAGATGTCCTGCCAAGGGACAGATGGAGTGGCAACAGGTTGAAGGAGACCTTGGGGTTTCCCTGGTTTGCGCTTTATCGCCGCACATACAGGGCATGCAGTGACATACTCCTTTAAATCCTTGAGTAAAGTTGGCCACCAGAATTGCCGGCGAACAAGGTGTAAAGTTTTTACGTAGCCAAAGTGTCCAGCTAGCTTGTCATCGTGGCAGCGCTGGAGGATGGGTTTTCGCATTGCCTCGGGGATATAGAGACGATCGTTGCGCCAGGCAAAACCATCGGTGAAAGTTAAAATGTGTCTATTGGTTTGCAACCAAGTATCTGTTTTAAGGTGGGAAAGCAACTGTTGTTGCAAATCGGAAGGGATTGACAAGTGTGGCGAGCGGCTGGAAGGCAAAGCGGCTGGAGGCTGATTTGATTGCGCTCGGGTCTGGCTGCGAGTTACTGCCGCCAAACTTAATTGTTTGTCGGTCCAGACGGTACCTTGGACCGTTGGCCCTGGGCCAGCATCTTGGGGTCTGCGTGAGAGTGCATCAGCTAAGAAGTTTTTCTTGCCTGGTATAAATTTAAGGGTGAAGTCGAAGCGGCTGAAAAACTCAGCCCAGCGGAGCTGTTTGGGACTGAGTTTTCGACTGGTGCTTAGAGCTTCCAGGTTTTTATGGTCAGTCCAGACTTCAAAAGGGATTGAAGTGCCTTCCAATAGGTGTCGCCATGTTTCTAAAGCCGTTTTTACAGCAAAAGCCTCTTTTTCCCAAACGTGCCATCTTCTCTCTGTTTCAGTGAATTTGCGAGAGAGGTAGGCACAGGGTTTTAAAGCGCCAGATTGGTCGGCTTGTAGCAGAATTGCTCCTATGGAAAAATCCGAAGCGTCCACTTGTAGAACGAAAGGTTTAGAGGGGTTTGGATGCTGTAAAATTGGTTCTGTGGTAAAGATTTGTTTGAGCGCTTCGAACGCTTGCTGACAGGCTGGAGTCCATTTAAGGAGTGCGCCTGGGTTCTTTGAACGTCGCGTATCCCCCTGTCCTTTAGTTTTTAACAGTTCAGTAAGGGGGAGGGCGATTTCTGCAAAATTTTGAGCGAATGCCCGATAGAAATTAGAGAATCCAAGGAAACTTTGTAATTGTCTCCTGGTACGGGGAGGCTCCCATGCTACAATAGCTTCTACTTTTGCAGGGTCCATTTCAATGCCCTGAGCTGAAATTCGGTACCCTAGGTAATCAATTTGCGACTGATGAAATGCACATTTTGACAATTTTGCGTACAACTCTGCCTTTTTCAACTTAGCCAGTACCTGACTCACCAAGTGGATATGTTCTGACATGGTTTCAGTATAAATCAATACATCATCCAAATATACCAGTACCCCCTTAAATAGGTGGTCATGCAAGACCTCATTGATTAGTTGCATAAAAACCCCAGGTGCCCCAGACAAACCGAATGGTAAGACCTTATATTGGAAAGCCCCAAGAGGACAGTTAAACGCTGTTTTCCACTCATCCCCTTTCCTTATGCGAATGCGAAAATAAGCTTCTCTCAAATCCAGTTTTGAGAAAATTTTGCCCCTGGCCAGATGTGATAACATATCTTTGATCAGGGGCAAAGGATATTTATTTAATATTGAGACCGCATTGAGCCCGCGGAAATCGGTACAAAGCCTTAAAGACCCATCCTTTTTTGGCCGAAATAGGACAGGAGCTCCTACCGGGGAATTAGCAGGCTCAATGAAACCCCTAGCCAGGTTTTTGTCGATGAACTCCCTTAGCGTGGTAAGCTCTTTGGGAGACATGGGGTATATTTTTGGGTGAGGCAATTTTACATTTGGTAAAAATTCAATGGCACAGTCCGTTTTCCGGTGGGGTGGTAAGCGATCCGCTTCCTTTTCCCCAAATACTTCAGCAAACTCCTGATACTGATTGGGTAGTCCCTCAAGAGGTTGAAGCGTTTGTACAGTGGTATACGCTACTCCTCCACCCTCCATGTCCTCCAGTAGGTCCTTTTCGGGTACTTTATAAAATCCATCTGCAAACGTCACAGTTCTATGTAGCCAGTTGATGAAAGGGTTTTGTTGCACAAACCAAGGCATCCCCAAAATTACCAGAGGACCCCCCACTGGAGCTACCACAAATGGCAGCTTTTCCTGATGGGAGCCCATCTGCAAGGCGACCAGTCCCGTAGAAAGATTGACTGCTTTCCCTCCCGCCATAGTTCCATCCAATTGGGTGAAAATCATGGGTCTTGGCAAAGGGAACGTGGGCAGTTCCAGAGCCGCTACTACATCAGGGTGCATTAGGGAACGGGAGCAACCCGAGTCTAGCATGGCCCACACTTCCACTGTTTTGGTTTTTGAGCTCAGTTTAACTTTAACAGTCAGTGTGGGGAAGTTTCCACTCACCGAATCATGGTTACGCCCGGTTTCTTCCACCTGCCCTAGGGCGCCCTTCAGGGCAGGTGGTAGGCTTTTCCCGCCGGCTGCTCGAACTGCAACTCTTCCTCCTCTTCCCCGAAGGGTAGGTCGGAGGGGTCCAGTTCCGCGAGGGCTGCCTTCAGTTTCCGCGGTGGCACAGGAGCAGACGTCTTTACCGTGGGTTTCGTCTGTCGTTCCTCTGGACGGCGTCTCGGGCACGACGTGGCTCGATGCCCTTCTTTCCCACATCGGAGGCACTGACCCTTGGAGAACCGTTGTTCCCTCTCTTCTTCCCAGGTTTTCGGTTTGGGGCGGCTGGCAAGTCCAGATGTGCGCGCCCCTCTAGCGAGACGTGTTTGTCTAAGCTCTTTGGTATGGGCATAGGTTCGTAGGGCATTTTCTGCGCTTCCTGCCAACTGAATCCACCCATATAGCGTTTTAGGGTCATCTCTGCCCAGAGCCCATCGAAGGATTTCGGGTTCAAGCCCCTGCTTGAACAATTCGATGATTGTTGGCTCGGACCAGTCTTCCACTTTTCCTGCCAAAGCTTTAAACTCCAACGCATATTTGGCAACTGAGAGGGACCCTTGGTAGATTTTCCGCAGGTCATTTTTGGCCGTTTCTTGAGCTAGGGGGTCTTCGAAATGCTCCTTAAGTGCCCACAAAAAGTCATCGAAGTCCTCTAACTCAGTTGCCTCAGCTTGGCATAGTTGCACATACCAATCCGCTGCCTTTCCTCTCAGCTTGTTGGCAATGAAATTGACCTTGCCATGTTCAGACCGAAAGTTTCGACCCCAATCTTCAATGTAGTGCTTGGCATTGGTAATAAAGAAGGAGAGCGTTGTGGGATCCCCATCGAACTTCACTCCAAATGGTGGGAAGGTTCTTGCCGGCTCAGCTGGCTGTGGCGGTGCCGCGAATGTCAGCGTGCGCCGAGCCCCCATGGGTGGTCGATCCCTAGGAGGTCTTGCCTCTCGCTCCCCCCCTTGACGGTCTGATCGAATCTTGCTTCTCCCCCGGGTCGACATGGTACTATGCCTGGGGTACTGTGACGGCTCTTCTTCCCAATCCTCCGGGGTGGGCTCTACCTCTCTGGGTAGATCCTCTTTGGGTAGATCCTTGAGGATCGTCACTATTAAATCCATTTTATCTTCTAATGCCCTCATGCGGGCCGGAGTGACCGGCTCCTCCGAGGGTTGGTTGGTTACCACCACCCGCGGTGACAAGGGGACTTCATGCTCCCAGGTCAATTGTGGAGACCCCCTCCCCTGTACTCTTTCCATGACAGTTCTATGTTCACTCCTGAGACTCTCCTGCATGGATATCAGCAGCTCGTCCAATTGGATATCTCGCAACTCCCGACGTGCTGCTCTTTGCGCTCTCGAAGTTAGCACTGGCCGACTTTTGGCCGCCTCCCGCTCTTCTTCGCTTCCCTCACTTGTGCGAAGTTGAGGTTCTGTCATCGCTAGCGTTCCCTCTTATCCAATGATTGGATGGGGCTAGCGGTAAATGGATAAAATGATTCTCAGCTTTATGTAACGATTGCCTAAACCCAAATACTCAGTCTCACAAGCTCGGGCTTAAAGATAACTGATTTATTAAAGGAATAGTATGCAAATACAGAGAAAGCTGAGAATGAGCAAAAGCTCGCCAAATACAAACTTAAAAGCTTTGCTTGTAAGCAGATCCCGCCCCATCGCCCGTCAGGACGCTCCCCCTCCCAGGTGCTAGAAGCCGTTAGACGCGCCTGGGAAAGTAACCTTGAACAGGAGCGCAAACCCAAACATGCATTCCAAGCCCTCCAAACAACGGAGGGCGAAGGAATGGAAAAACCCCGGGCGAAGGAACACGGAACAGAAGAAGACATGTGAAACGTTACAATGTTAACCAGACATTGGAATGGGAACATGACAGCAGCTTATACTTTAAGAAACAATAACAATTGAGATATAGAGCTTGGATATCCAGAAGAGAAAAATATAGATACCACCATTTACAGGTAGTCCTCGACTTACAACCACAATTGGGACTAGAAATTCTGTCGCTAAGCGATGCAGTCATTAAGTGAATCATGCCTGATTTTACAACATTTTTGCCATGGTTGTTAAGTGAATCACATGGTCGTTAAGCGAATCAGACTTCCCCCATTGACTTTGCTTGTCGGAAGCCCCCAGGGAAGGTCTCAAATAGCGATCATGTGACCCCAGGACGCTGCAACCATCGTAAACACATGCTGGTTGCCAAGCACCCGAATTTTGATCACATGACTGTGGGGACACTGTGACAGTGGCAAGTGTGAGGACTGGTCATAAGTCACTTTTTTCAGCACTGTTGTAACTTTGAACGGTTGTTAAGTGAACGGCCGAGGACTACCTGTAGAAAAGCAACATTTAGAAAAGTTTTTCTAAACATACGTTTCATAGACTCCTGGAATCAAACCCGGCCATTTCTTCTTATTTGTTTACTTAACATTTATCGCCTGCCCCAGTCCATGCGGAGTCTGGGCAGCCTTAAAAAAACCAAAAACGACAAAATACAATTGGGGGGTATTTTTTTATGCCTGTTACATCTCACTTTCAGTCAGTCAGTCTTCCTTACACAATCCATTGAGGCACACCTAATCACGTTATTTCCTTATTTAATTTATTTAATTTTTATCCCGCCTTTATTATTTCTATAAATAACTCAAGGCGGCAAACATGCCTAATACTCCTTCCTCCTCGTTCAGATGTTGCGCCCCGTGGCTTGGTGGGGAACGGCCAGGAACGGCCGCCTTGAGATTGCTGGGGAGGCGGCCCCGGTGCGCGGTCAGGAGCTCATGCAGGGCACACCCTCACGCCCCCTGCAGCGGGATGCCAACGCTTCTGGGATCTTGGATGAGCAAGAGATTTGCGCTCAGCGACACCCAGCAACGAGATAATTCTTTGTTAACCTCCGAGCTTTATCGACTGCGCGAGAGCGTGGCTTGGCTTCATCGTGCACACACACCCCTTTCCTTTTCACGTGCTCGGCAAACTCTGCCGAAGTAGCTGATTGTGAAACCAGAGGGGAGGGGAGGAGAGGAGACGGGTCACGATCCAGATGGTTGCATGTACAAGGGGGTCCTCCAACCAGGCCCGTTTACTCTCTGCCCTGGCCATAGTCTCTGGTTGCTGCTGTGACCGAGCTGGCAGGCTCCATCCGGTGCCCACCTTCCGGTTTGGTGTGGTTCCACCTGGTCACTCTCTGATCTTCATATTTCCAAGGTCATGTTCCTCAGATTGCCTCCTTTGCTCTTTTTCTCAAGCCACTGCTCACGTACCACGCTACTAAATTCAGGCGGAGCCCAAAAATTAATTTTACTCTTCCCCTTGACAACACAAAATAACTGACGTGCTCAGATTCGGCCACTCATTCACTCCCATGTTGCTTAATAAGCACATGGAGGTTCTCTTTTTTTAATCTTTTATTGTATTATTTTAAGACATAGGTAGTACATTGTATTATTTTAGTATGGTCCTGTTTATACAGTATTGTCTAGGCCAGTGTTTCTCAACCTCGGCAACTTCAAGATGGGTGGCCTTCCACTCCCAGAATTGCCCAGCCAGCATGCCTCCAGTTGCTGAGAAAGGACCTCCACAGCATCCCTTGGTCAGCCCAGGGCAGAGACGTAAATGTGGGCATCATTGGTACGACATCAAATGCTCTTGCTCAGCAGCTCCATGGAGTTGTTAAACAGGAGTGAAGAGAGCTTTGAGCCCCGGGGAACCCCACGAAACAGGGGCTGCGGGCTGGACCTCCTCAACACCGACTAGAGCCAACCCCAAAAGAAGGGCGAGAACCTCCACAAGACTATCAGGTCGGATTCACTTAAAGGACTTCACTTAGCAACCAAAATTCCGGTCCCAATTGTGGCCCTTAAGCGAGGACTACCTGTACTGTATCGGGGCTGCAAAATCTCTGTGACCACTAGATGGGAATAAAGGCTTAGAAGAAGATTGCTCTTTGCTGACATCTAGCGACCCTGGGATATTTCTAATGCAGACGTGGCTTGCCTATAGAACAGGTTTGTTTAATCAGTCCCTTCCTTCCGCATAACCTAGGTTCCGCTCTAGTTCCACCATTAAGGGCAGCACGTGCGCTTCCCGTCTCTAAGGGTGGCTTAACCTTAGCAGTAAAGGGCAGCTCGCTGTGTGCCTGCACATGTGTGTGCAACGATGCTAGAGCAAAAGCACCTTCTTGAACTTAGCTCCGTACGCCTGCTGTAGCCAAATGATTTGCTATGCACGATCGGTATTTCAGAGTTGCGTTCTTTTCTTGCAGAAGAAAGAAGAAAAACCACCTGCTTTTTTAAGTCTAAGAAATACAGCTCGGAAAGTGAATCCCACATGGTTACTTTCTGCACATCTTTAAGCTCTATCTAAGCCAGCTGTTTCAACAGAAGATTTTGTGGGTTTCCCGCAAATGTAAACTCTGTTTGCTGATACGCCTGCAATCTTTAGCCTGCAAATGTGTGTCTGTGTGTTTTTAAATGGCCCACCTGTTGCAGGGGGTCCGCAGAGGGGGGTCAAAAAAGTCAAGAGGGCTGCCACAACTGTGCAAACAAAGCCTCACCCCTTTTTAAGGTGCGGGGTTTCGATTGCAAGGTTTGGTGGCCATCTTGACTTTTTTGACTCTTGCCCTGCAAACACCCTTGTGCAATGGTGTCAAAGGTCCTTTCTTTAATTGGCACTCAATCTCCCAGTATTAAATTTCCACAGAAGACCCTTTGGAGTCAACCAGCAGCTTTTGCTCAATTAAAAAAAATGAAAAAAGGGTTTGCCCCTAGTCCTCAAAATGGCGATTTTTACCTAAGGTAGGTGATCAGTTAGTTGGGTATTTATCAGGTTCTTTGAATGATCAGATCCCCTCCCCATCTGCAGTGTAGGAATGTAATTTTTAAAGAGAGAGGCGTGCATGTTTCCAGGGGGACTCAACAAATACCAAATAACGCATGCAAAGCACATTGCCCTAAATATGGAGCCATGGGAGGCTGCCTCCCTTTGTCAAGAAAAGTGGGGAGAAGAGCTTGGCTCTGGGATGACCCCAGAAAAAAGTGGGCTTGCTGCAGTGAGGCATCCTGGACGTCCACCATGGTGCATACGTGGCCCCTTCTGTGTTCTGGTCTGCGGAAGACGATCTTTCCGTCGGTCTTGTCCAAGCGGTCTTTTCCTGCAGGTGGGCCGGAAAGTAAATCTCACAGACTTGTGCTGCACAAATGCCAACGACCACCAGGGGGAGCAACGAGATGCTGAAAATTCCCATCCTTTGCCTCCACCTGGGGCTCGTCGCCATTGCTGCGGCTTAGATCCAGTAGCCCAGCATTGCTCCCCTGTACCTGATGTGCTTTGTGGAGGAGAAGGCTCTGGAGTTCCCAAGCACAGAAGGCAGAATATCTGCAGGGGGTGGAGGGGGCGAGCGATGCCAAGCGCAGCGTAATACTGCCCTGCTCCCTGCCAGATGCCCCTGACCTTGCTGGAGGACGCATTGAAAGGGGACATCGTTCGGAGCAGTCCCGTTCCAGATTTTCCAGTCCCTGTTTAACCCCGCCTGAAACATGAAATATTTCTTCCCCGTTTGACTTCTCTGATTCCTCCTCCTAATAACCCAGACTGTGGAATTCCTTCTGGCTTGTTTCGTTTGCAATGTTAAGGCCTTTAAGAGAAGGGCCACATTTACTCAACATCAAATTTGGCTAGGTTAATGTTACAAACCTCAAAAACTGCCTTTTTGTAGGGAAAAGTCTTGGTCCCAAGTATTTTCTGGCCTCATTAGAACTGTCTGTCCAGGGTCTGAAGCTGAGAGGATAGTGTCCCCATCTTGTAGAAGCACAGGTTCCTAGGATTGTGGAGTGGGAAGAGGGTGCCCTAAAGATCATCTAGTCTAACCCTCCACCATGTGCAGGGAAACCAGCTCAACCATCCCCAAGAAGCAGCTCTCCGTCTCTTCTTTAAAAACCTCCAGAGAGGTTAATATCTCATGCCCCCAAGTCATACCAGCTCCCCCAAATCTTTCTAAAAGTTTCAAAAACAATTGCAAGATTTTTGCAAAATAAACTTTTTTAAAAAGATGACGAAGAAGGAAAACTCCAGAGGTCAAAAAGTAGTAGTAGTAAGTTTATTGATTAGTCAAATGACCATATCAGAAAGTTGGGCCTCAGCCACTATGAGATATAAAATATAAAATATGATACCATAAAACAGCTAAAATACAGTAAAATTAGCTAAAATATACTATGGTGAGATAAAATACGATAAAATACAGTAGGGTAAAATAGAGATAAAACTGTAAGATAAAAATGCTAGATGTGATAAAACAGGTAATAAAATACAGACACAATGGGAGTTTAAATGAATTCGTCACCTTGACAGGCCACCCCAATGCGTTCTATGAATTGCGTTCTCAGTTGGACAGCCCTAACTGTAAACTTAACAGTCCTTTTGACCACATACGTATTTGTGCCCTGGGGGAAGTAACACAGTCTTTTGTTACGGCCCCAGTATGTGGTTCTGTCAATTAGTCGCTTCTCGGCCTTTTGGCTAAGATCAAGCGTAGTATCTGTTCTTATCGGAGGTAAAAAAAAAAAAAAAGAGGTCATAGATGAATAGGGCCAAAGGCTCTGTCTTCGTGTGGGGTTAAAATGCCAGCAAAATGTGAGCACAGAGTAGATTCCCTGGGGACCGTGGGGTTCCAGAATCTAGGCACGATTACAAGGACAACCTTTTATTAGATCAACAGTAGATAAAATACTCTCCCGGGGATGAAAATTGGGAGGTCATCATTTCTAGACACACTTATCTGTCAAATGTACAGTGTTGAAAACCCATTTCTTTCGGTTCCACCTTCCCAGCCAGTTTCACTTCCTTCCGATCAGCAATGAGGGTTGTGAGCAGATTTCCGGGGGCGTGGGGGAAATAGCAGATGCAAAGCAGGATTGCTCGTACAACTCGCTCCTGCTGTTCCTGGACAAGCCAACAGCAAAATCAAAGTAGATGCTGTAAAGAGCAAATACAGGTAGTCCTCGACTTAGGACCATTCTTTTAGTGACCATTTGAAGTTACGATGGCACCGAGAAAAGTGAATTGCAACTGGTCCTCGCACTTACAACCGTCACAGCGTCCCTGTGGTCACACAATCAAAGTTCAGGTGCTTGGCAACCAGCTCACACTTACATTGGTTGCAGCGTTCCGGGTCATGTGATCGCCATTTGCGACCTTCCCAGATGGCTTCCAACAAACACAGTCAATGGGGGAAGCCAGATTTGCGTAATGACCATGTGATTCACTTAATGACCACAGTGATTCACTTAATGACTGTGGCAAAAGAGGTCATAAAATCGGGCAAGACTCACTTAACAACCTCCTCACTTAGCAACAGCAAGCAAGCAGTGCCCTTCTTTCTTGCCCATCCCTAACCCTAAGCAAATAATTCAATTTATTCAGGAATGGGGTTTTACTCAAATTCATTTATCATTTTAATGAGGCCCAAGCACTGCAAATTTTGAGAACTCCTGTCCTTTGATGATAACAATATGGTTCTACCTTATAGGGCTGTTGTAAAGACACGCAAGATAGCATACAGGTAGTCCTCAGGTTACAACGGCAACTGGGACTGGAATTGCCATCGCTAAGCGACGCAGTCATAAAGCACGGCATCATGTGACTGCTTCATTTAGTGACAGCAATTCTGGCAGTTCCGGTTGCTGTCGTTAAGCGAGGACCTCACTCACTGCAAACTTCCAACTTCCTGCCATCTTCCCTATTGACTTTGCTTGTGGGAAGCTGGCAGGAAAGGTTGGAAATCATCATCATGTGACTGTGGGGATGCTATGCTGGCCGAACTTCGAGGACCAATTGAAAGTCCCCCTCGTTCACCGCCGTCGCAAGTCTGAACGGTCGCTGAATGAGTGGTCGTGACATGAGGACCAGCTATAGATGAAACACTTCCATGCAATGCTGTTATTCGGGCAGAAAATGAATTGACCTTTACTTCTGACCAGTTGATTCCAAGTGATTGAACAAGAACCTTTTTTTTTTTAATTGTCATTGTCCTCCTCTGCCAATTAAAAAGCAAAAAGAAATCAGAACGACAAACGCTTTTGCTGGAATGAGGTTCAGGGATCCTGAACTCATCGTTCTCATGACTCAGCCTCATTTCCATGCTACTTGTCAGCAGAAACATCTTCCTGGCTGTGAGTGGCTCAGAAACTTGTGGTCTAACAAGTTTGCTCCTCCGCCTTGTGGGTCAGGTGAAGTGGAAAGCATCGCAAAGCTATTCTTACCCAGGGAAACTGCACCCGAGTCGGCCGAGGAACTCCGGCTCCCCACATTCCAGGGATTATTTTGCCTTACGAGAAGCGACAGTATCTTAGCTGGAGAGATTCGTCCCTTTGGCCAAGTCAGCCCGGAATCAGCAAAGTGCGGGATTTATCTCCTTCTCCTGGGATCATCTTATCAGCAGATGGAGATTTAATACGCCAGGTAAATTGACCTCCATCCCTTTTCCTTTTGGGATTTGGTGATTTGAAAAGGTGTTTTTTCTTTCCTTTTCTCCCTCTTTTTTTTCTTTTACCCCTTTCTTTTCTACTCTGAACTTGGGGGGAACTCGAGGGGGTGATTAATTTATTCCTTAATCTTAGTTTTTTTCACTTTATACCTATAATGGTTTGAGTACTGTTTGAATATTTTTCAACCTGTTGTACCTGATTGGGTGTAAACAGCTCAGCAGTCTGCTTTTAGATGACAGGATCTCAAACAGGTAGCCAAGCTCAGAAGTAGAAAAATAGAAAACTAATGGAAAACTAATGGAAAAATAGAAAAATAGAAATAAGAGACGTATGAATGCATATCTGTGTGTATATGCAGGGGTATTTGCAGGGAGGGGGGACAAAATAGTCAAGATAGCAGCCACAACTTTGTGATCAAAGCTCCATCTCTTTTTTACATGCGTTGTGACATGTTACAACTGCCATCTTGACTTTTTTGACCCCTGTGGACACGTGTGTGTGTGTACTCCTCCAAAAGCAGTGTTTCTCAACCTTAGCAACTTTAAGATGTGTGAACGTCAGCTCCCAGAATTCCTGGCTGGGAGTTGAAGTCCACACCTGCTGGCTGGGGAATTCTGGGAGTTGAAGTCCACATATCTTAAAGTTGTTAAGGTTGAGAAACACTGTTCCGAAGCATTGTATGTGTGTGTTTGTATGTGTGTGTGTGTGTGTGTATGTGTATTTGGAGGACAGGAAGTGGACATTAGATCTTGGAAGGATATTAGCCCAACCTGGAATCTGTGGGACTCCAATTCCCATAGTCCTCAGCCTTTGGTCCTGATGGTTGGGGAATTGGTGACCGGAAGGCTAAAAGGATTACGATCTAAGCTGTGTCAAATTCAAAAGAGGAAGTGGTGAAACATTGGAAATTAACGATGAAATCATTTGTGATTTGTGTAACAACGCTTTATTGTGATGTAAACTCAGGATGCTGCATCAAAGGACGTCTCTTTTCCTATTTGAATCGCGTCCTCTCCCAAAATAAAGTGCGTTTGTCGGCCACAGACAGGGATAAAATAGCTTGGTCCACTTTATGGTATGGCTGATGTTATTATATGCTCTGTTGTGGTTTATTTCGAGCCGCCCTGTAGAATTCTTAGGGTAGATAAATCCGATTTTAAGCATAAACAAACAAACAAACATTGTACAGTAAACACCTGGCTTAATGAACTCTTTGGAGGGGAGGGGCCTATCAATCCCAAAGGTCTGTTAAATCCACATTTACATCTTTTGCAAAATGACATCATTACCACAGAAACGACACGTTTGAGTCATTTCGCTGTTACGGGGAGGACAGGCGTTGATCTCAATGCCTTCATTTATGTGACTCGTCCAGACAGCTTCGGATACGATGGGCTTTGTTCTTTACGGGGATACATCAGAGGATGTTTTTTTTCCATTTTGGACACGTAATGTCTCCTGTGAAGGCAGCCAGTTTGGCTTCTAAACCCCAGTTGATGGTGCAAATAGGCACCACTGGTGCTCTGCTGCTATTTTGGTTTTCAATCCCCACAACCCCTCGCCACTGCCCATCCCAGCTGGGGATGACACGAACGGAAATCCATCCCCTGGTTTAAGGTCTAGGGTTACGTGCAAACCTGCCCATCATGGCTTGTTCAGCAAATCCTACTGAAGCAAACAGCAGCTAATCCTACATCTGCTTGAGCCCAGCCACTGTGGTGCAATGCTGGGCGCTTTGCGCCAAGAGAGAGCTGGGAAGGGTGTCAAGAAATGCCACACGAGTGATCTGAGGTTCAAGCAATTTACGTGGGAGGCAAAAGTGATCATGGCAGCCGTGCCCTCGGTGATCTTCTGAAGGTGTGGAAACTAAATCGGGGGTGGAGGCAGCCTTTTCGTCTTCTTTCCACAGTCCTAGACGTCAGGGCAGATTTGAAGAAAGAATTAAGAGGAAAAGGCAGGCAGGCAGAAAGAATCCTTGATTTATTTCACAATTAGAATCCCTGAATCATAGAATCCTGAACCTGGAAGAGATTTTAGAGGTCATCTAGTCCAACCCCATTCAGTTCAAGATTCATTACAGCAGGGGTGTCTGCAGGATATGGTCAAATAAGTCAAGATGGCCACCCCAGCGCTGTGATCAAGGTTCCACCTGTTTTGTTAGGTGTGCCACATCTGCACACGGGATGCGTCTCTGGCACATGACCACCCAGCCTCTGGTTGAAGACCTCCAATAAAGGATTGCTCACCACCTCATGTGGCAGACTGTTCCACAGGCTGACAGCTCGTCAGCCGGGAAGTTCTGCCTGATGCCTAGCCTGAAATTCCTTTCTTACAGTTTTTACCCACTGAATCCTCGAGGGCAACAGAGAGTAAGTCCACTCCCTCTTTGGTGTGATAACTCTTCAGGTATTTGAAGACTGCTATCATATCTCCCCTTAGCGATCTTTTCTGTAAGCTGAGCATACCCCGATCATTTAACCCTTCCCCATCAAAAGAAGTTGAGTGTGGTTTTAAAATTGGAGGAAGGAGCATCAATAACTTGTGCTACGCTGATGATAGCAGAAAATGCAGAGGATCTTCAAGCTCTGGTACAGTACTAAAAGTCAAAGAGCACGGTGGAAAAGTGGCACTAAAATTAAACATAAAGAAGACAAAACTAATCACTGCAGGTACAACAAGCAGACCTGGCAATGAAGATATCAAAGAGGTGGTTTAGCTTCTGCCTTTTGGGATCAGCCATCAACAGTCAAGGAAACAGCGGTCAAGAAATACGCCGCAGACGAGCACTCGATGGAGCAGCCATGAAGGCCTGGAGAAGACAGTCAGAGGCCAGGATGTGTCTCTGCCTACAGAGATCAGAATGGTATTTCCTGTGACTCTCTATGAAGTGAAAGTTGGACTTTGAAGAAGCAGGATAGGAAGAGTATTGATGGTTTTGAACTCTGGTGTTGGAGAAGATGATTGAGATGACCATGGACAGCCAAGAAAACAATCAAATGGATCATCAAACAAATCAACCCAGAGTTCTCCCTCAAGTCATCTATGACCAGACTCAAATTTTCCTACTTCGGACACATGATACGAAGGCCCAACTCTCTGGAGGAGGCTCTGATGCTGGGAAAGGTGGAAGGAAAGAGAAGAAGGGGAGGACCAGCAGAAGGTGGAGGGACTCAAGTTACAGAAGAGATGGGTACACCAGTGGGATACTTGAAAGACCAGGTTGGGGATAGTTCCTCCTGGAGAAGGTCTATCTAGGTGGTCACTAAGAGTCAACAATGACTTGATGGCACATAATCAGTCAGTCAGTCAGTCAGTCAATCAATCAATCAATCAATCAATCAATCAATCAATCAATCATTGGGCTTGGTTTCCAGGCCCTTCCCCATCTTGGTAGCCTTCATCTAAAACTTGCACCAACTTGTCATGATCCTTTTTGAACAGTGATGCCCAGACCTGGACCCAGGATCCCAAATGGGGACTGATTAGGGCAAAGTTGAGGGGAACGGCTACTTCCTGTGACTTGGCCTCTGTGCTCCTGTTCATGCATCCCGAGACAGCATCGGCCCTTTTAGCAGCTGCATCACGCTGCTGGCTCACGTGGTCAAGCAGGACACCCAGATCCCTTTCACGTTTCTCCCCAGTCATACAGCTGTGCTTTTCATTTGTCTTGTCAAGACACAGAGCCTGACATTTCTCCTCGTTCAGTTCATTTTATTCATTTCAGGCCACTGCTCAAGCCTGTCTCTCTCTCCTCCAAAGTAGTACCTTCTTTTTTTTAAAATGTTACTTCAAACAAAATCACTGTATTCCTGGCTTTGATTGCACGGAACGGCTATTTTTTTTTTCCACTGCATGGGTGGGTTATTTTTTTCAAGGTTCAGATCACTTTATGGAGAAAGAGGAATCGGTCATGGAGTTTAGTAGTAAGAATTAGATGGAGTTTCCATGTTCAGAAACAGTTTATCCTGAGCACCAAAGGCTGAAGATAAACAGCAGGAAACAGACATGCTCACATGTTGAGTTTGTGAGCTGCCAGAGGCGCAAGATGCTCACAGTAAGAGTGGGGTGAGCTTGGCCAGCATTCATCCATCTACTTTGGAAGCTCAACCCCTGGGATCCTGCCCCAGGGGGGTAACAAGGGGATCCAGCAAAGCGATTTTTTTTCTGCTCATGCAAAAGGTTTCACTATCCTGAGTGTTAGGAAGTCTGGGTGGATCCCCCTTCTGTCAAAGAGAATGAGGAGAGCTGGTGAGTCTCCTCCCCGCCCCTTCCTTTCTGGGTTTCCAATGCCTGCCTGTGGTGGGAAGCAGCATTTCTGCGGAACAGCTGCCCCTCCCACCACCAAAGCTGCAGGAGTGTGTTTGTGACACATCACTAGCGGTCTTCCAGAAGACTGTTGGACACTCATATAAAGCACTAGTTCAGGTGTTGAAGCACCCAAGATGCGGAGTGGGGTGAGCCATTTCCCCATAGACATGCCAGCTGCTGATGTAATGGGATGTGGGAAAGGCCTTGGGAGACTGGTCCAAGAGACGCTGCCAAGGGAACGGTCAGATAAGAGGCTGCATAGCCTGCAGCTGGATAGTGAACGGGGCAAGAGGCTCAGGAGGGACTCTCCCCAGATTCTCAGGTTGTAAAGGAGATGGGGTGATGAGTCTGAAGGGGAGGATGATGTTATGGTATGTGGGAAAGGTCTTGGAAGACAGGGCAAAGAGATGCCGCCTAGCGAACAATCAGATAAGAGGTGGCACAGCCTGCAGCTGCATAATGGATGGAGAAAAGAAGATCAGAAGGGACCCTCCCTAAATTCTCAAACTGTAAAAGAGACAGCGGGAGAATTGTACTTTCAGACTTGCAAGATTCTGTTTATGTAGCTTTACAATGAAGTAGTATTAGTTCATCTGGTCGTGTTTCCTATCTGGTCTACCTGGGAAGGGTGACAGCTGAGCTGCTTCCACTGTAGCATAAGGTTCTCCATCTCCCACTTCTGCAGTAAAGCTCCTTGGCCTTCACACAGGGGTGGAGATTGCAGGACATCAAGCAGGATCTTCTTTCTGGGCAAAGGACTCCCCACAGACCCTCTTCCCCTCCTTCTTGTCCACTTCCATCATCCATGGCACAGCAAGGGGAGTGTGAGAGATAGCTTTCAGCCCGGTGGGAGAGTCCTGATGCTCCTGCAATCCAGCACCAAATAGCTCTGAAAATCAGTGACCGGGGACTGGGGGGCTTGCCCTCAACAACATCGGGTAGCCAAGAAGGAAAGAGCAAACTTATTCTGGAATAATAAGGCGTTGATGCTGGGAAAGGTGGAAGGAAGGAGAAGAGGAGGACAACCAGCAGCAAGGGGGAGGGACTCAATTATGGCAGCCATGGGGGACCATTGGAAGACCTGAAGGACCAGGTTAGGGACAGACCATCATGGAGAAGATCTATCTATGTGGTCACTAGGAGTCGACAATGACTTGATGGCACATAATCAGTCAATCAATCAATCAATCAAATGTCAACACCAACTTGATGGCATATAATCAGTCAATCAGCATGAAGACCCAGCTCTCTGAAGAAGTTGATAATGCTGGCAAAGATGGAAGAAGAGGGCAACCAGCAGTGAGGTAGATGGACTGAATTACAGTGGAGTTGGGTGCACCACTAAAAGAAGACCTGAAGGACCAGGCTGGGGAGAGATTGTCCTGGAGAAGGTCCATCTATGTGGTCACTAACTCGACACTGACTTGATGGCACATAATCAATCAATCCTAGGAAGGTTGGCTTCCCTCACCTTCTTTTGACCTTATCTGTGAGGTTGACCCCACCCAGTTGGAAGGAGTCCCTAGGAGGGAGACACAAATGAATCACCCCCAATTCATCCTTGTTCTTCATGTGGAGACAACCCGTCAATCCAAGTGGAAAAGTATAAGTTTTGACCAATCAAAGGAGCAAGCCTGGTCCTAACCTTCCCACTGGAAATCCATATATTACTTCCCACAAAGACTCAAGGTTGTGGTGGAAACCATATGACTGAAAGTTGTATGCAACCTTGTGCTTCATCCTAACACAACTCCTACCCTGGAGTTAGAGATTGGCTGTAGCTTCAGAACAAGGAAAGGCATGTCAGGGCAGGAATGAGTGTCCCCAACCAGACTACGTCCCTCTGCTGGGGATGGGAAGTGTGGATGGTGGGGAATGGAAAGGGTGATCTTTTTGGGTACTGCTAGCTTGGCATGTCCTCCTTCTGCAGAAGTAGACCAGTCAGAGGAACTGAATGATGCTCCCCTAGCTCAGACCGGATCTAAGTTCCAAGTCCTCATGAAAGAAGGTTGCTTAAAGCAGCTTCCCACAGTTGTCTTGGACCACAGCCCCTATATCTTTCAACAGAAGAGGTGGGGATCTATTCATCTGGAGCAGTGTTTCTCAACCTTGGCCACTTTAAGATGGGTGGACTTCAACTCCCAGAATTCCCTGGGGAATTCTGGGAGTTGAAGTCCACCCGTCTTAAAGTGGCCAAGGTTGAGAAACACTGATCTGGAGGGTGCCAGGCTGGGGAAAGTGAATACCTTAGATTTGCAGATGGAACCAGAGATTTCCCACGCTCCTCATCGTCACAGGAAAGGGGATTTTGGAAGCCACCATGTTGCCCAAACAGCCTGCATTTGGTTGTGGGAATGGGAGAGGGATTTGAGGGAGAAGGCTAAGGATCTACCAGACCAAGAGATGGCCAAATCACCATTGTGCTCCCACCCTGGTTTGGGCTGATCTCCATCTGCCTTTTAAAGAAGAAATGCTCTGCAGTAACTTCATCTGTATTTGCAGTGGTGGTGCTTAGACTGTGGAACTCCCTGCCTCAGGAGGCCGAACCGTGATCTTCATAGATGGCCCCTTTGCCAATGGGTTATGACTTTCCAAATATTCAGGAAGGCCTTTTGTTCTTTAGACAGTGCCCAGTGATTAGACAGTGATTTGTTCCCTGTCTGTTTTTAATAGACAATCTTGTTTATATTAGATAATCTTGTCCATCTGTTTGTCTTTTCAATGGCTTTAATGTTGTTATTAGATTTAATTGTTGCTAGCCTGGGTGGTACATATATATATTCAGCTGGATGAGATGTAAATGTTTATATAAAGTAATACATGCAGTGCTTTTATTAGCCACACATTTTTTTCTCCCTTGTTTATGAGGTTGGGTGAATTGAGGTCAGCTTACTGTGAAAACAGATAAATGGCATGAAATTTAATTTAATTTCTCCGGAGCAGTCAAATTCCTGTTCCTGGCTGAGGATGTAATTTGACTTCATGACTTCCCTTGTGGACATACATTCACCAGCCCCTAAGATCCTGGGCGGAAAATTGAGGATAATTTTGGAGAAATGAGGTGATGGGAATGGCTTGAGAAGTAATTGAATTTTTATAGGAAGTACATTAAAATTCGCAGGTGTATTGAGAAGGAAAGGTACAACATGGTGCAGTGGTTGCAGTGTGGGATACAGGTAGTCCTCGCTTAACAACCATTTGTTTAGTGACGGTTCAGATTTACAATGGTGCTAAAAAAACTGACTTATGACCAGAACTTACACTTATGACCGTTGCAGCATCACTGCAGTCATGTGATCACGATTTGGGCACTTGGCAACTGGTTCATATTTATTATCATCACAGCATCCTGTGGTCACACAATCGCCATTTTTGACCTTTCTGGCTGGCTTCTGGCAAGCAAAATCAGTGGGCAGCCACATGATTCGCTTAACAACCATGTGGTTTGCTTAATGCCCATGGTGATTTGCTTAACAACTGCTGCAAAAAAGGTCGTAAAATCGGGTTGGATTCGCTTAATGACTGCTTCGTTTAGCAACTGAAATTCTGGTCCCGATTGTGGTTGTTAAGCAAGGACTACCTGTAAATATTGCAGAGAACTGAATTCAAACCCTCATTTAGCTTATCCATGGCTTGTCCTGGATGACTTTGGTCCTGATGTTATTGCTCAGCGTCACCTACCTCACAAAGCGGTTGTAATGATAAAAAAAGAGGGGGGGGAGAAATAAAAAAAAGCATTATTCTGACTTCATTCTGGGCCTGATATCTCCTGCCCATTAAGGTCATCAGGAGAGGGCTGTTTTCAGGGACCTCTCAGAAGCATCCTTGGGAGGGTCAAAAAAGTCAAGATGGTGCCACAACCAGGCAATCAAAGCCCTGCCCTTTTGCATACATTGCACATTAAAGCAGAGCAGAGCTTCAGTCATGCAGCTGTGCCCACCAGCTTGACTTTTCTGACACACACCTCCATGGATGCCCCAGCTTCCCAGTCACCCCAGAGTTGTGGAACATTGTCCCTGTGGCTGTTCCTCTGGACAGCTTCGAAGGCCCATGATTTTTAGCTTGGTTTTGATACAGATAATCATTGGTTTTGACTTTTCAGCCATTTTATTTTTAGTAAAATAAATAAATAAATGTGATTCCTGTCCCTGTGAGTTGGAGGTTGCTTCTGCCTTTTACTTGTTCCTTTGCATTAATGCACTGAAAAGGTGTTTATTTTAATGCAATTAAATGAGTTCAATTTTAATATAAAGTGCCCTGTGCCATTTAGGAAGGGCTGAGTAGGTGTGATACGAAATAAGCGATGTTGGGGCTAATAAATCATCATGAGGGAATTCAGCACCCATGTGGCCTGCTTTTCTGTTACCTACTGAGTCTCTTTATTCTGATTTAATCACGTTACAGAATCCTGCTGTCTGTCTGCACAGCAAGGTCAAAAAAGTCAAGATGGCGGCTGTGACGGCACGGTGGAAGCTCTGCTTGTTTTTTATGTGCATTAGGGCGAGTTACAATGGCAAAGCTTCTTTTTTTTTAACAAGAACTTTATTAACATGTCAGAAAACAGTTAAAATACGAAGTACAGAAAAGCTTGAATAGAGAACAAAAAGAAAAAAGAAAAACTAGAAAGTACAAGGATAGCAAGAAAAAATGAGGAGAAAGCAACATCCGACCTTCTCCAACACAGATATAAATGCTGATTGTAATGATTCTTACTCTTAATTAAACCTTACTTAACATTATTTCAACAGAAAAATTTATTTATTTATTTATTTATTTATTTATCATATTTTTATCACCACCCATCTCCCCCATACGGGGGACTCTGGGCGGTTCACAGTAAAAGAGTTTAAAATTCAATAAAATCATAAATAATATCAAATAACAATTTAATCCTCAAAACCCCAAATGAAAACCTCGGTTTTTTTCAGTTACAAGCGAATAGTCCAAAAGCACAATGGGCAGAGCTTTGATTGCACCATTGCGGGCACCATCTTGACTTTTCTGGCCATACCTGGCAGACGCCTCTGGATCATGTAATAACGTGGGTGAATTTTATTTGTGTGCGCACGATGGTATGAACGAGCAGAAGAGCTAAAGACAGTTGTGACTGACTGTGTATGATTTTACGTAGGACAATGATCAAAGATATCAAGGAGATGGTCCCTCTTATGGGGAACAAGAAGCTAAATTCTCGGGGGACTCCGCCAGCGGCCAGCCAGGACAACAGGGCGGCTGAAGGCACCCCCACCAAGAAGAGGTAAGTTGCCCATTTCCTTGCACAGACCCAGAGGGAAAGTTGGCAGATGGCCCTGGCACGTGTCAAAGCTGCAGAGGGAGGCTGGCGACCATCCTGGTTAATGAAAGTGCTCGATTTTCACTGCTGATCCCTCTGACCCATTTCTATAACTGGTGTAACTGGCTCAGGGCAGGAGCTCCTGGGTTCCTGGGTTGTGGGAACATCAAAAACATTTAATTGGCTTAGTCAGTATAGGAGAGCCGCCTTGGTCTATGAGGGCAAAAAAATCAGGAGTCTGGTAGCCCCTTTTCCGATGAACCAGTTTTATTCCAAGGCAGAAGCTTTATGCTACCAGACAGATTTTTCAACCTGGGCAACTACCTATAGAGATTAGATTTCACTGGATAGTTTTGCATCAAGTCAATCTAATTTCCCCCCCCTCCAGTGTAATGGTATGTGGGAAAGACCTTGGGAGATGGGCAAAGACATGCTGCCAAGGGATCAGTCAGATAAGCGACGGCATAGCCTGCAGCTAGATAGTGGGCGGGGCAAGAGGCTCAAAAGGGACCCTCCCTGGTTTCTCGGGCTGCAAATGCAACAGGGGAGAGATGCACTTCCAGACTTGCAAGATTCTCTTAATGTAGACTTCCAATAAAGAAGAATTAGCTCATCTGGTCGTGCTTCCTATCTGGTTTAACTGGTAAGGCTGACACCCAGTCAGTCTCATCAGAGGGATGTCAAAAACTAATCCATTGACTAGTTTTGCCTCTCTGGGCCTCCAAGAAAAAGAGATGAAGAGAAGGAGAGGCTAAAAAAAAAAGATTATAGAACTGCCAAGGTTTAGCAACACAGAAACATTGCCCAGTCATTGATTACTCCATTTGTGCATAGGATCCAATAATCAATCTGGGATCTGGCTTCATTGTTTTGGATCCAGGGGGCCAGAATAAAAAAATGACCATCCCATTGTGGGCAGAGAGGTGGGATAGCAGTGACAGAAGAAATAACAAATAACTATAATAATAATAATAATAATAATAATAATAATAATAATAATATAGCCAAGCTGCGTGACTACAATATGGTTAGAGTTTTCTGTAGCTCAAATGACAAGGCTTGTCTTGGAGAAAAATCTATGTGGTCGCTAAGATTCGACACCAGCTTGACGGCACATAATTAAATATCAAAAGAAGGAGGAAGAAAAGGCGGGGGAATCATCATCATCATCATCATCATCGCTGTCGCTGTCGTCGTCACCATCATCATCAAAATCCTAGAGCGGTGTTTCTCAACCTTGGCAGCTTTAAGAAGTGCGGACTTCAACTCCCAGAATTCCCCAGTCAGCCATGCTGGCTGGGGAATTCTGGGAGTTGAAGTCTGCACGTCTTCAAGTTGCCAAGGTTGGAGAAACACTTTCGTAGAAAATTATCATACAGTCTAGTCTGTTTACCATCAAATAACCTTTATTTCTGAAACATACATCTGGAAAACTTTTTTAAAAACGTAATACTTGTAATGCACAAAGCAAACGGCATAGCGAAGAAACACTAGTTAGAATCGATTGGCGTTTTCTTTCCAACCCCTTTTTTCACTCTGTAGTTTTCAAAATCGTTTTAAATGTCTTTTGGTTAACAACCAGCCCGATCCAGCCAAGCTCATTTGCCAGGGGCATGCTTCCCATCATGGGTGTGCCATCCAACATTCCTTCAGCATAAGCAGGGCCGAGTCTATTACATGGCAAAAATGCTCCCGGGCCTTAATTGCTGTTGGTGCTTCAGCGTCTCCAGAAGAGTTCTGAAATGGGAATTCGCTTCCGTTTGGTTTTTTAAAGAAAGATAAAGATAAACTGCTCACCTAGGTTGCTCACCTTCTCCCATCACATTTACATGTGCCCATGCTCAGGAGCAGACAACCACATTTTTCATAGGCGGGAGAGACCTGGGTGTGTGTCAGAAGGTGACACGGCACTGAATCGTTGCCAGGCGTGAGCTGATGGCACGCCAGAGATTGCCCGCCCAGTCATTCCTCACGTGCCCGGGCCACATTTAGTCAGTTCTGAAGCCAGCCTGGGTGAATAATGCTGAATGTCGCTTTCTCTGGTTGGAGAGAAAAGGAACGTATTTCTATCAAGGCCACGCTACTTTTTAAAAATCTAATGCCATGGATTGGTTTAGAATATTATTTTTATTGCATTTTTCAACCTAAAAAACCTGCACGTCGACCCATCGATCAATCTTAATCTCCCTAGCTCACATGCCCACCAAAACTATATGCTTATATCCACATAGTTTTCTTAGAAATAAAATAGAAGTGACTCACTCAGCTTTTCACCACCAACCAAGCTTGTCCAGGTGTTTTCTTTTAGATTATGGTCTGTGGCGTAGATCAGTGTTTTTCAGCCTCAACAACTTTCTTCAGCTGACCTTGGAGAAAGGATGTGATGGTCAGCAAAACACGATTTAAGCTCGGGAAAGGAAGAAAACGTGAGCAAGAAACTTACACCGACTCCCCCTTGATTCTCTTTGGCATAAGAGGGAGGGAAGAGAAAACACTATCAGATTTTCAAGATAGCCTAGATCCATAAAATCATGTTCCAGAATTTTGGTGAAGTTTGTTTCAGACCTGGCCTACCTCAAAGGGCTGGCAGGTAAAAGGAAATAAAACCTCCTTGGCCAAGATCAACCCCTGGGCTCTTCCATATAGTTTTTTGTCAGGGTCTTCTTGTACTTTTTTTTTTTTGCCCACAACCATGCGTGTGTGTGTGTGTGTGTGTGTGTGTGTGTATATAAATTTATTATTAACTTTATACACTGCCCATCTCACTATAAAAGTGACTTTGGGTGGCTTACCAGTAAAAATGAAAAAAAACATTATAAAAATAGAAAAAGTACACAAAAAAATAGCAGATAGAAGAGGGAAACTAAAAGACTGGTAAGTAAACTAAAACTAGTATCTCCCAGTGGTGTCCCATCTATGAAGCACTAGCTATCTAACCCTGGTTAGCTATTCAAGGTCAGCCTGGGTCAGACAGCTGGTGCCAGCTACTGCAATGAATTGGATGCCCACTCCTATTTTGCTGTTCTTCCTACCAGACTCCACCCCCTTCCAGCTTCAAGTCCTCCTGCCCAGCAAACTGGATATACATTTATATTACTAGACTATATAATTTACCTAGTTATTTATTACACTGTTTGAGAATATCCTGTCAAAGTATGAGTCACTTTGGAGCGCAGCTCCCTTTAAAATGATTAAACATCGCTCCCTGGAAGACAGGAAGACAGACTTCTCCCCATTGGGTGCCCTTCAGGGGTCCTGGACTGCAGGTCCCATAATCCTCATACTGACTGGAGATGACGGGTTTGTCACCCTGGACAGGCCTTCTGAGTTTCCCCCCCCCCACCCGCCAGCATTCTCCATCCACAACTGTCCCCACCTTGAGGACTAGAAACCCGATAAGTGTGATTTTAAAATGAAACTTATGCCATGGATCCTGGATTTTGTTGTCTGTTTCATACTCCTGATGGGCTTTAAGAGAAAATACTGCTGTTCTGCTTTCCAAGATCAATTTGGCCCATGTTGCTCCAGTTCTCCTGGATGCTTTGCACTTTTCAAAAGCCGTGCTAGCAAAATTCAAGGACCTTTTTACTGCTAAAAGCATATTTTTTTTCATTCCTGGCACTACAACACAGGACTGGGTTGGGCTTTTCTTGGTTTCAACCCCGTCAGCATTCTTGAAACAGCTGAACTTTTGCCTCAGTGGTTCAAGCCGAGAGAACTGCCTGGCGTGCTGGCTGTGGAATTTATTTATTTTATTAGAAATTTTACAGGATGTTCAGCTAACGTGGCTCTGGGTTGCAGGCAAAAAATCATTCCACAAAAATACAAGATCAAAATACATACCATGCTAAAACCACCTGCATTAAAGTCATTTAATGCAGTGTTTCTCAACCTGGGAATTTTAAGATGTGTGGACTTCAACTCCCAGAATTCTCTTCGATTGGTCCCAGAATTCTCTTCGATTGGTCCCAGAATTCTCTTCGATTGGTCCCAGAATTCTCTTCGATTGGTCCCAGAATTCTCTTCAATTGGTCCCAGAATTCACTTCAATTGGTTCCAGAATTCCCCAGCCAGCATAGCTGGCTGGGGAATTCTGGGATTTGTTTTTTTATAAGAACTTTGTTGAGTTTCAAGCAAGATAAAAGCTACAAAAAACAAAACATACAAAAAGAGAGAGAGAAAAAAACTAAAAAGGTATGAAAAACACCAGAGAAAAAAATTTCAAAGTTACAGAAAGATGTGACTTCCAACTTTTAACAGCAAGGATATACAAAAATTTTCCATAATCAATCGCTTACTCTATATTAAACCAAAACCACATTATTTCTATAAATCATTCCACATTGGCATATTATAAAAATCACTAAGTATAGTTACTCCCTCCCCTTATATTAAAAAAAAAGGGGGAAATTCATATAAACCTCCTAAACAACTCCCCCCAGCAAAGATAACATCTATTTAATTTTTCCTTTCCTACTACTATTCTATGTTGTTGTTGTTTATTCGTTTAGTCGCTTCCGACTCTTCGTGACTTCGTGGACCAGCCCACGCCAGAGTTTCCTGTCGGTCGTCAACACCCCCAGCTCCCCCAGGGACGAGTCCGTCACCTCTAGAATATCATCCATCCATCTTGCCCTTGGTCGGCCCCTCTTCCTTTTGCCTTCCACTCTCCCTAGCATCAGCATCTTCTCCAGGGTGTCCTGTCTTCTCATTGTGTGGCCAAAGTATTTCAGTTTTGCCTTTAGTATCATCCCCTCAAGTGAGCAGTCTGGCTTTATTTCCTGGAGGATGGACTGGTTTGATCTTCTGGCAGTCCAAGGCACTCTCAGAATTTTCCTCCAACACCACAGTTCAAAAGCATCGATCTTCCTTCGCTCAGCCTTCCTTATGGTCCAGCTCTCGCAGCCATATGTTACTACAGGGAACACCATTGCTTTGACTATGCGGACCTTTGTTGTCAGTGTGATGTCTCTGCTCTTAACTATTTTATCGAGATTTGTCATTGCTCTTCTCCCAAGGATTAAGCGTCTTCTGATTTCCTGACTGCAGTCAGCATCTGCAGTAATCTTTGCACCTAGGAATACAAAGTCTTTCACTGCTTCTACATTTTCTCCCTCTATTTGCCAGTTATCAATCAAGCTGGTTGCCATAATCTTGGTTTTTTTGAGGTTTAGCTGCAAGCCAGCTTTTGCACTTTCTTCTTTCACCTTCATCATAAGGCTCCTCAGTTCCTCTTCACTTTCAGCCATCAAAGTGGTATCATCTGCATATCTGAGATTGTTAATGTTTCTTCCAGAGATTTTAACTCCAGCCTTGGATTCCTCAAGGCCAGCTTGTCGCATGATGTGTTCTGCATACAAGTTGAATAGGTAGGGTGAGAGTATACAGCCCTGCCGTACTCCTTTCCCAATCTTAAACCAGTCTGTTGTGGTCTGTTCTTACTGTTGCTACTTGGTCGTTATACAGATTCTTCAGGAGGCAGACAAGATGACTTGGTATCCCCATACCACTAAGAACTTGCCACAATTTGTTATGGTCCACACAGTCAAAGGCTTTAGAATAGTCAATAAAACAGAAATAGATGTTTTTCTGAAACTCCCTGGCTTTTTCCATTATCCAGCGGATATTGGCAATTTGGTCTCTAGTTCCTCTGCCTTTTCTAAACCCAGCCTGTACATCTGGCAATTCTCGCTCCATGAACTGCTGAAGTCTACCTTGCAGGATCTTGAGCATTACCTTACTGGCATGTGAAATGAGTGCCACTGTTCGATAGTTTGAACATTCTTTAGTGTTTCCCTTTTTTGGTATGGGGATATAAGTTGATTTTTTCCAGTCTGATGGCCATTCTTGTGTTTTCCAAATTTGCTGGCATATAGCATGCATTACCTTGACAGCATCATCTTGCAAGATTTTGAACAGTTCAGCTGGGATGCCGTCGTCTCCTGTTGCCTTGTTATTAGCAATGCTTCTTAAGGCCCACTCAACCTCACTCTTCAGGATGTCTGGCTCTAGCTCACCGACCACACCGTCAAAGCTATCCCCGATATTCTTATCCTTCCTATACAGGTCTTCTGTATATTCTTGCCACCTTTTCTTGATCTCTTCTGCTTCTGTTAGGTCCTTGCCATCTTTGTTTTTGATCATACCCATTTTTGCCTGGAATTTACCTCCAATGTTTCTAATTTTCTGGAAGAGGTCTCTTGTCCTTCCTATTCTATTGTCTTCTTCCAGTTCCGCGCATTGCTTGTTTAAAAACAATTCCTTATCTCTTCTGGCTAACCTCTGGAATTTTGCATTTAATTGGGCATATCTCCCCCTATCACTGTTGCCTTTTGCTTTCCTTCTTTCTTGGGCTACTTCTAGTGTCTCAGCAGACAGCCATTTTGCCTTCTTGGTTTTCTCTTTCTTTGGGATGTATTTTGTTGCCGCCTCCTGAACAATGCTGCCAACTTCTGTCCAGAGTTCTTCCGGGACCCTATCTACTAAGTCCAGTCCCTTAAATCTATTCTTCACCTCCACTGCATATTCCTCAGGAATATTAGTGAGCTCATATCTAGCTGATCTGTGGGTCTTCCCTAATCTCTTGAGTCTGATCCTAAATTGTGCAAGAAGAAGTTCGTGATCTGAACTACAGTCAGCTCCAGGCCTTGTTTTTACCGACTGTACAGATGTCCGCCACCTTTGGCTGCAAAGGATGTAATGAATCTGATTTCGGTGTTGTCCATCTGGTGAAGTCTATGTATAAAGCTGTCTCTTAGGTTGTTGGAAGAGAGTGTTTGTTATGCAGAGTGAATTGTCTTGGCAAAATTCTATCAGCCTGTGTCCTGCTTCGTTTTGTTCTCCCAGGCCATACTTACCTGTAATTCGAGGTGTCATTTGACTGCCCACCTTAGCATTCCAGTCTCCTGTGATGAAAATAACATCTCTTTTAGGCGTGTTGTCCAGTAGGTGCTGCAGATCCTCATAGAACTGCTCTACTTCAGCTTCTTCAGCATTTGTGGTTGGGGCGTATATTTGGATCACTGTGATGTTAGATGGCTTGCCCTGAATTCGAATTGAGATCATTCTGTCATTTTTTGGGTTGTATCCAAGCACTGCTTTAGCCACTTTACTATTAATTATGAAGGCTACTCCATTTCTTCTGTGGTCCTCTTGTCCACAGTAGTAGATCTGGTGGTCATTTGATGTGAAGTGGCCCATTCCAGTCCATTTCAGTTCACTGACGCCCAGAATGTCTATCTTTAATCTTGACATCTCACCAATAACCACCTCCAATTTGCCCTGGCTCATAGATCTTACATTCCAGGTTCCGATGGTGTGTTGATCCTTAGAACGTCGGATTCGCCGGCCGCTAGCCGTCCTTTCGGCTTTGAGCTAGCTGCGTCATCACGTCTGGGGCTAGTTGAGCTCATCCTCTGTTCCTCCCCAGTAGCGTTTTGACCATCTTCCGACCTGGGGGTCTCATCTTCCGATGGTATACCGACATATCTCTGGTTGTACTGATCCATTTAGTTTTCACGGCAAGAATACTGAGGTGGGTTGCCATTACCTTCCACAGGGATCGCATTTAGTCTGACCTCTCTGTCATGACCTTCCCGTCTTGGGTGGCCCTTCACGGTTTAGCTCATGGCATCATTGAGGTGCTCAAGCTCCAGCACCACGACAAGGTAACGATCCTTTGCTGAAGGCTATTCTATACAATTCTATTATAATAAAACTAAAACTAAAAAGCACATGAATTGTCTGCCATTATACTTAATAATGCAACAATTTAATGATCTTTATCTTAATAAACACAAAACCATCCAGGTAGACATTTTTTATACTTAATTAATCTTAATCCAGATTGCTAAAGATAAATGAAATGAGCCAAACCTTAAAAGCAATCCAGATAAATATTCCTTAACCCTTTGTTGTTGTTTATTCGTTCAGTCGCTTCCGACTCTTCATGACTTCGTGGACCAGCCCACGCCAGAGCTTCCTGTCGGTCGTCAACACCCCCAGCTCCCTCAGGGACGAGTCCGTCACCTCTAGAATATCATCCATCCACCTTGCCCTTGGTCGGCCCCTCTTCCTTTTGCCCTCCACTCTCCCCAGCATCAGCATCTTCTCCAGGGTGTCCTGTCTTCTCATGATGTGGCCAAAGTATTTCAGTTTTGCCTTTAGTATCATCCCCTCAAGTGAGCAGTCTGGCTTGATTTCCTGGAGGATGGACTGGTTTGATCTTCTGGCAGTCCAAGGCACTCTCAGGATTTTCCTCCAGCGCCTCAGTTCAAAAGCATCGATCTTCCTTCGCTCAGCCTTCCTTATGGTCCAGCTCTCGCAGCCATACGTTACTACAGGGAACACCATTGCTTTAACTATGCGGGCCTTTGTGGTCAGTGTGATGTCTCTGCTCTTGACTATTTGATCGAGATTTGTCATTGCTCTTCTCCCAAGGATTAAGCGTCTTCTGATTTTCTGACTGCAGTCAGCATCTGCAGTAATCTTCGCACCTAGAAATACAAAGTCTTTCACTGCTTCTACGTTTTCTCCCTCTATTTGCCAGTTATCCATCAAGCTGGTTGCCAAAATCTTGGTTTTTTTCAGGTTTAGCTGCAAGCCAGCTTTTGCACTTTCTTCTTTCACCTTCATCATAAGGCTCCTCAGTTCCTCTTCGCTTTCAGCCATCAAAGTGGCATCATCTGCATATCTGAGATGGTTAATGTTTCTTCCAGCGATTTTAACTCCAGCCTTGGATTCCTCAAGCCCAGCAGTTCGCATGATGTGTTCTGCGTACAAGTTGAATAGGTAGGGTGAGAGTATACAGCCCTGCCATACTCCTTTCCCAATCTTAAACCAGTCTGTTGTTCCGTGGTCTGTTCTTACTGTTGCTACTTGGTCGTTATACAGATTCTTCAGGAGGCAGACAAGATGACTTGGTATCTCCATACCACTAAGAACTTGCCACAATTTGTTATGGTCCACACAGTCAAAGGCTTTAGAATAGTCAATAAAACAGAAATAGATGTTTTTCTGAAACTCCCTGGCTTTTTCCATTATCCAGCGGATATTGGCAATTTGGTCCCTAGTTCCTCTGCCTTTTCTAAACCCAGCTTGTACATCTGGCAATTCTCGCTCCATGAACCGCTGAAGTCTACCTTGCAGGATCTTGAGAATTACCTTACTGGCATGTGAAATGAGTGCCACTGTTCGATAGTTTGAACATTCTTTAGTGTTTCCCTTTTTTGGTATGGGGATATAAGTTGATTTTTTCCAGTCTGATGGCCATTCTTGTGTTTTCCAAATTTGCTGGCATATAGCATACATTACCTTGACAGCATCATCTTGCAAGATTTTGAACAGTTCAGCTGGGATGCCGTCATCTCCTGCTGCCTTGTTATTAGTAATGCTTCTTAAGGCCCACTCAACCTCACTCTTCAGGATGTCTGGCTCTAGCTCACTGACCACACCGTCAAAGCTATCCCCGATATTCTTATCCTTCCTATACAGGTCTTCTGTATATTCTTGCCACCTTTTCTTGATCTCTTCTTCTTCTGTTAGGTCCTTGCCATCTTTGTTTTTGATCATACCCATTTTGGCCTGGAATTTACCTCCAATGGTTCTAATTTTCTGGAAGAGGTCTCTTGTCCTTCCTATTCTATTGTCTTCTTCCACTTCTGCGCATTGCTTGTTTAAAAATAATTCCTTATCTCTTCTGGCTAACCTCTGGAATTTTGCATTTAATTGGGCATATCTCCCCCTATCACTGTTGCCTTTTGCTTTCCTTCTTTCTTGGGCTACTTCTAGTGTCTCAGCAGACAGCCATTTTGCCTTCTTGGTTTTCTCTTTCTTTGGGATGTATTTTGTTGCCGCCTCTTGAACAATGTTGTGGACCTCTGTCCATAGTTCTTCTGGGACCCTATCTACTAAGTCCAGTCCCTTAAATCTATTCTTCACCTCCACTGCATATTCCTTAGGAATATTAGTGAGCTCATATCTAGCTGATCTGTGGGTCTTCCCTAATCTCTTTAGTCTGATCCTAAATTGTGCAAGAAGAAGTTTGTGATCGGAACTACAGTCAGCTCCAGGTCTTGTTTTTACCGACTGTACAGATGTCCGCCACCTTTGGCTGCAAAGGGTGTAGTCAATCTGATTTCGGTGTTGTCCATCTGGTGAAGTCTATGTATAAAGCCGTCTCTTAGGTTGTTGGAAGAGAGTGTTTGTTATGCAGAGTGAGTTGTCTTGGCAAAATTCTATCAGCCTATGTCCTGCTTCATTTTGTTCTCCCAGGCCATGCTTACCTGTAATTCCAGGTATCATTTGACTGCCCACCTTAGCATTCCAGTCTCCCGTGATGAAAATAACGTTTCTTTTAGGTGTGTTGTCCAGTAGGTGCTGCAGATCCTTAACACTTTTCCCACTTCAAACTAAACCAGAGCACAAGGTACACAAAACTTTTTTCTTAAAAAAAAAAATCAAACAGCCCAACTGCCCCCTCAAAAACTCCAACTTCTCTTCAGGAACCCTCCCATACATAATAACCCCTTCTTTTTCATGGCATGCCTCCAGAACATCAATTTCACTTGTGGTTTGCAAATCTCTCCCTCCCTTAAATTTCTCCAACTCTGCTATCCAATCTTCATCCAGCATCTCAACTGAAATCCCAATCTCACTCTTAGAAGAGACATTTCTGTCACCATTAAATTCTTCATTTCATCCACGACATCCCCAACCAGATGGCACATTTTGGACCTCATATTTTCCACAATGTCCTGAATGTCTGCATAAAAACTTGATAGGAGTCAGAAAGAATCTCTTTAAAAGCTTGGTAGAAGTCAGAGAAAATCTGTTTAAAATCTTCCAAGTCTCACGCGATAGATTTTGGCGCCTCCTAGGCGCTTAACCAGTGAAAGTCAAAGATATGAAAGAATTCCGAAATGTGTTTACCTAAGCGAAAGTGAGATAGCATAATGTTCTCAAGGGAAAGTAGAAACACAAAGCTGAAGGTTCAAATCAGCCGATTCAACATGTAGGAAAACGCTGGTATCTTCAAATTTAGTACAGAAATAATAACAACAGGGAGACAATTATTTACCCTCAATCCTTAATATTTGGAAGGAAAATGAAGTCCAAAACTAAAAAAGAATTTAAAAAAACAATCCCAAAAATAACAATAAGCACCAAAAGAGACCTCATCTCCTTGCTGTAGAAAGTCTCTCTTAGGGTACACATACTTAAATATATATATATAAATTGGGTGATTTAGTAATGGGGTGGCTGGTCTTAGTGTCCCCCTTTAAGGCTACAGCGTGGCTTGGAAATTGGTCATGTCCCAGCCTCCCAGCTACTCTTACCAGTTGAGCACAAACACTGTGACCTTCTGGCTGCAAGCAGCCATCTGGAGGACAGATGGGGTGATTCCAGGTGTTTTCCTAGAAAATATAAGATCAAAATACATATTGTGTTAAAACCACTTCAAGTGTCATGCGCTGCCTGCCTCTGAATAATACTCAGACACTGGTTCGATGGATCAGGCTCTGGTTTATTCACAGCGCAGTTACAGCGTCGGAAGAAAATAGCTGAGAGTGACAGGAGCGCGCCGGTGCGGGGTTTAAATACCCCGCGCCGGTCAGCGCCCCCTCACTCGCGGTCACGTCACCCCCCTTTGTCCAATACGTTGCCCTGCCGGTGGGTGAGGGGTTGTGAGGCCCCGCTGGCGTTCCGGGATCGCCCATCATCGGCTTTTCTATTCATCCGGTGATTGCTGTCAGCTGGGCGATCCCCGTTGTATTGGCGCTGATGGCTCGGGTGTGCTCCGTGATCCGTTTAGTTATTGTTTGTTGGCCGTTAGTCGTTGTGAGTTGATGGCTACTTATCTTGAGCCCCTTCTCCTGTTTCCTTGCTATTGTCATGTGTGCCATTGCGCTGATGACTTCAGCTCAATGGCACTCATGACATACTGCCCCCTGTCCGAATAGTGCTCCCCCCCGGTTTTCTTTTTTTTTTTTTTTTTCTCGGTGGAGCTGTCAAAACGGCACTTTTTTTTTTTTTTTTTTTTTCAAAATTCCCGCCGGAGTAGTTGTCGCCCCTCCCTTTGCTCCTCCCTCTACCACGTGCCTTCCCAGGGTGTGTCCATGGTGCGCATGCCCGGGTGACGTCCTGGCGTGCGCATGCTCCAGCCACACCCTGTTTGTTTGGCTCAGTTCGGCGAGGAGAGAGGCGTGGCTGGTCGGGTGCTTATCAGCTCCAGGTAGGGCCCTTCTTTTTTTCATTTAAAGTGCGTCGCCTTTGTTATATCTCCTGGGCGTTGCCCCCAGGTTGCCCTGTCGACTTGCTTGCCACTCCCCCGCGGCTGGGGGGCGGGGGGAGGGTGCTGGCGAACGCTTGTCACCACCTCGTGGGCCTGGGGCGGGGGGAGTGAGTCCCGGGGGGGGAGGCCCACCCAAGTCGCGGGCTTGGGGGGGCCCTTTCCCTTGGGGCACGGGAGGCGGGGGGGGCCTGCGGGGGGGGGGTTTGCAGGGGACGGCTTGCTGACCTTGGTTGTGGCTTGTCGGGGTATGCCCGGTGAAATGCTCTGGTTAGGTCAGGCGCGTTAATGTTGTGCGCCGCCACCCATTCCGGGTGGGGGAAGTGTTTCCACCTGACCAGATAGTGTAGAGTTCCTCGTTGCTTGCGGGAGTCGAGTATGTCCCTTATCTCGAAGTGGTGTTGCCCGTCGATCATCACCGGTGAGGGCTGTGGCGTGCTTGGGTGCCATCGAGAGGTGGTTGCCGGTTTCAGGAGGCTGGTGTGGAACACCGGGTGGAGTCTCCGTAGGTTGTGTGGCAGGTCCAAGCGTATTGCTACCGGGTTCACTATTTGGGTGACTCGGAACGGCCCGATGTACTTAGGCCCCAGTTTTTTCGAGGGTTGGGTTGACTTTAGGAACTTGGTTGATAGGTAGGCCATATCCCCCGCTTGGAACGTCGGTTGTTGGCGCCGGTGCTTGTCGGCCTGCTCTTTGTAGGCTGCCTGTGCATCCTTCAGCGCCGCCGTGATTATTGGCCATGATTCCGCGATCTTCCGTCCCCAGTCGCTAGCGTCCACCTGGGGTTCCGGGGGTTGAGGTAGCTCCGGTATGGGGACGAAGTCGCGCCCCGAGACTACTTCGAACGGAGTTTTCCCCGTGCTCGTGTGGACGGCGTTGTTGTATGCGACTTCGGCGAACGGGAGCAGTTCAGCCCAGTCGTCTTGGTGATAGTTAGTATATGAGCGTATGAATTGCTCTAAGGTGGCATTAAGAACCTCTGTGGCTCCGTCCGTCTGGGGGTGCCAGGCCGTAGATAGGGCCTGTTGGGTCCCCGTCAGCTTTAGGAAGGCCCGCCAGAATTTGGAGGTGAACTGTGTACCCCTGTCGGTCACCACACGTGCGGGACATCCGTGTAGCCTGTACACGTGGATGAGGAAGAGTTTGGCTAGCTGTTGTGCGGATGGGACCGACGTGCAGGGGATGAAGTGGGCCTGCTTTGAGAAGTAGTCCTTCACCACCCAAATGGCCGTTTTCTTCTGGCTGGGTGGGAGGTCCACTATAAAATCCATAGAGATTTCCTCCCATGGGCGGGAGGGTTCTGCCACCCGTTGTAATAGCCCCGCGGGTTTGCCTGGTGCCCGTTTGGCCCTAGCGCACGTTGGGCAGGACGCTACGTATGCTTTTACGTCTCGCCTGAGCGCGGGCCACCAGAATTGACGCCGTGTTAGGTGTAGGGTCTTGAGGAACCCAAAGTGTCCCGCTTGTTTGGCGTCGTGTGACCTATGCAAGATCGCCTGGCGTTGCGAGTCCGGGACGTAGATTCTGCCTTCCCCCCATGCTAGGTCCTGTGCCATCGTTACCTTGTCGGGGTTTGCCAGGAACCAGGGGTCGGTTTTGAGGGCGGCGGCGAGGTCCGTGCGCATTCCCCCTGGTAGTTGCGGTTGGCTTCTTCCGGTCGCCGGTTGTCCCGCCGTCGGCTGCGCCGTAGAGTCGAGCTGCCTCCGAGCGCCGCTTCGGGTGGTCACGGCCATCCCCAGTTGCGAGGCGGATAGGACCGTCCCAATGGTGTCTGGGGCGGGCTCTTCGTCTTGGGGCAGTCGGGAGAGGGCGTCGGCCAGGAAGTTCTTTTTTCCCGGCATGAACTTCAGCTGGAAATTAAAGCGGCTGAAGAATTGGGCCCATCGGACCTGTTTTGGGCTAAGGCGTCTGGGCGTTCGTAGGGCCTCGAGGTTCCGGTGGTCGGTCCAGACCTCGAATGGTTGGGTGGCTCCCTCGAGTAGGTGTCGCCATGTCTCTAGCGCTGATTTTACCGCGAAGGCTTCTTTCTCCCAGACGTGCCATCGCCTTTCTGTCTCGGAGAACTTCCTTGACAGGTAGGCGCATGGTTTCAGGAGTCCCGTGGGGTCTTTCTGTAGCAGGATGGCCCCCAGGGAGAAGTCTGAGGCGTCGGCTTGGACCACGAACGGCCGTTCTGGGTCCGGGTGCGCGAGGATTGGCTCCGTAGTGAACAGCGCTTTCAGCTTGTTGAATGCGGTCTGGCACGCGGGAGTCCAATTCAGCACTGTGCCCGGGTTCTTGGCGCGTCGGGTGTCCCCCACCCCTTTGGTTTTGAGTAGGTCCGTTAGGGGGAGGGCTATCTCTGCGAACCCCCGGGCGAATGACCTGTAAAAATTCGCGAATCCGAGGAAGCTCTGTAGTTGGCGTCTGTCGCGGGGGCGCTCCCAGTTTAGCACCGCCTCGACTTTTGCGGGGTCCATTTCTATGCCGTCCCCGGAGATTCGGTACCCCAGGTAGTCTAGGCGCGCTTTGTGAAACTCGCACTTTGTAGGCTTGGCATAGAGCTGCGCCCTTCTGAGCTTGTCGAGGACTTGCCTGACTAGGGTCACATGTTCCTCGTGCGTTTTTGTGTAAATAAGGACGTCGTCGATGTAGACCAGGACCCCTTTGAACAGATGTTCATGCAGTACCTCATTGATGAGCTGCATGAACACCCCAGGGGCCCCCGCGAGTCCGAAGGGCAGTACTTTGTACTGGAAGGCGCCTAGGGGGCAGTTGAACGCAGTCTTCCATTCGTCCCCCTCCCTGATTCGGATGCGATAGTACGCCTCGCGAAGGTCCAGTTTGGAAAAGACTTTGCCCGTGGACAGGTGGGCGAGCATGTCCTTCACCAGGGGTAAGGGGTATTTGTTGGACAGGGAAGCCGCGTTTAGGCCCCGGTAGTCGGTGCAGAGCCGTAGGGTCCCGTCTTTCTTCTCCCGGAATAAGACGGGGGCTCCGACCGGTGAGCATGCTGGCTCTATGAATCCCCTGTCTAGGTTTTTATCGATGAACTCCCGGAGGGTTGCCATCTCCTTCGGGGTCATCGAGTAGATCTTTGGTCTAGGTAAGGGGACGTCGGGCAGTAGGTCGATCCGGCAATCCGTCTTGCGGTGGGGGGGTAGTTGGTCAGCTTCTGCCTCTCCGAAGACCTCGGAGAAGTCGGCGTATTGTTCCGGTAGGTCTGCTGTGGTAGCGGCGTTGTCTTGTGTAGTCACCTCCGCTCGTCCTACAGTGGGGTTGGTTCTGCCCGCTGGAACTGGTGCTCGATACTCGCCGTCGCCGAATGTGAAGGTGCGGGTCTCCCAGTTGATGCGCGGGTTGTTTGTCGCGGGCCATGGCATCCCCAGGACTGCAATGGGCCGTCCGATGTGAGTGACGACGAACGATGTGCGTTCGGTGTGAGTGCCCATTTGCAGGGTGACCGGCTCGGTTTGCAGCGTGGCTGGTTTCCCTCCCGCTGTGGAGCCGTCCAGCTGGTGGAATGCCAGCGGCGTGGGGAGGGGGAAGCAGCGGAGGTCGAGTTTGGCGACTAGGTCGGGGTGGATGAGGTTTTTTGAGCACCCCGAGTCCACTAGTGCCGCGGCCGTGGTGGCTCCGTTGCCGGCAGAGAGTTTGATTGCCGCCATTATTACGGGGCTTTCGTCGTTCCGTCGAGGTGGTCCGCGCTGCTGTCCTACCGCCTGCCTCGCAACGCGTTTCAGGGCAGGCGGGGAGCTTTTCCCGCCGGCTGGTCGGGGTCTACGTTATCCTCTTCCCCCCAGTAGGCGTCCCAGCCTTCCTCTGGTGTCGCTGTGGCCACGGTCATTCGGCGGTGAGGGGGCGGCCCCAGGTTGGGTGGTTTGGGGCTAATTTTCGGGGTGGGTTTAGGCGCACTGGTCGGCGGTCGGTTGGCGAAGCAATCCACCGTCTTGTGCCCTAATTTGCCACACTTCCCGCAGGGCTCCCGATTGAATTTCTTTTTTGGGTATATGGGGCCGGCCATCCCCACGTGTGGTGCGGGTACCTTTTTTCTGGCATAGTTTGTGTCTTCCGTAGTTGTCATGAGGAAGGTGCGGTGCGTGTGTTCGGCTTTCCCCGCGAGGTGGATCCACCCGTGTAGCGTTTCTGGGTCGTCGCGGTAGAGGGCCCATTGGAGAACGTCGCGATTGAGCCCCCTTTTGAACATTTCCAGCAGGGTGGTCTCGGACCAGTCGCTGACCTTCCCCGCGAGGGCTTTGAACTCCAGGGCGTAGTCAGGGACCGTGCGTGTGCCCTGTTTAAGTCTTTGGAGTGCGCTTTTCGCCCTTACTTTGGCTAGGGGGTCTTCGAAGTAGTTTTTCATCTCATTGATGAAGGCAGGGAAGGTGGCGAGGGCGGGGGAGCTGGACTCGTACAGTTGGACGTACCAGTCCACCGCCCTGTCTTGTAGTTTGATCGCCACGGCGGCGATCTTGTCGGCCTCGGAGTCGTAGGAGTGTCCGTGCCTCCCCATGAACTCCCTGGCGTTCGTTACGAAGAACGAGAGTTTCGTGGGGTTCCCATCGAAGAAGATGGGGAAGTCCTTTGGGGCCCGGGCGTTTTGCGCGGCCCTGCCTCTCGCTTCCCGGTCTGTGGTGTCGTCCGCCTGTGCCGTCTGCTGACCCTCCGCTGGCCCGTGGGGGTTCGGTGCTTCGCTCGGGGTGTGGGCCTGTGCGGGGACGTCGTTGGGTGGCGCGGGGGGCATAAGCGACTGGAGCATGGTCCGGAGTTCCGTCAGTTGAGCCCGCATGGCCGCGAGTTCAGCTCGTGCCTCCTCGTCCACAGCCCACGCCGCCGCTGGGGCCGGTTCCGTTGGTGCGTCAGCGGGGGTGGGTTGCCGGCGGGGTTCATCCTCCCTCTGCCGCTGGTCCGCTTCCTCCGCCGTCTGCTGGGTGTCTCCATCGTCCTCCTCCGTGTTGACCGCCGTTGGGCTGTCGCTCCACGCCCGTTGCTGGGGTGCGATGTGGGGCGCGGGATCCTCCGCTGGTTTCGGAAGGCATGCTGCTCCCTCCCGCGGTCGGGTTGCCTCCGTCGCCATCTCCCCTTGGGGTTGGAGCTGAGGCTCGGGTCGGGTGGGGTGGGCGTCCATGGCTCCGGGAGTCCGCGGTGCCTCTGGCCTTGGTCGGTCCTCCTCTGTCTCTTGCCGCGCGGCTCGCCCTCCTTGCCCGCGTCGCTCCGGCTTCATCTTGCTGGTCTTCTCGCCGTCTATTCCTCCCGCGGCTCGTTGTCGTCCGGTGGGGCTCGGCGAGGCTGAGTTTATGACTCTCAGCTTTATGTCATGCGCTGCCTGCCTCTGAATAATACTCAGACACTGGTTCGATGGATCAGGCTCTGGTTTATTCACAGCGCAGTTACAGCGTCGGAAGAAAATAGCTGAGAGTGACAGGAGCGCGCCGGTGCGGGGTTTAAATACCCCGCGCCGGTCAGCGCCCCCTCACTCGCGGTCACGTCACCCCCCTTTGTCCAATACGTTGCCCTGCCGGTGGGTGAGGGGTTGTGAGGCCCCGCTGGCGTTCCGGGATCGCCCATCATCGGCTTTTCTATTCATCCGGTGATTGCTGTCAGCTGGGCGATCCCCATTGTATTGGCGCTGATGGCTCGGGTGTGCTCCGTGATCCGTTTAGTTATTGTTTGTTGGCCGTTAGTCGTTGTGAGTTGATGGCTACTTATCTTGAGCCCCTTCTCCTGTTTCCTTGCTATTGTCATGTGTGCCATTGCGCTGATGACTTCAGCTCAACGGCACTCATGACATCAAGCCATTTAATGCAGTGTTTCTCAACCTTGGCAGCTTCAGCTCTGGGAGTTGAAGTCCACCCATCTTAAAGCTGCCAAGGTTGAGAAACACTGCATTAAATGGAGATCTGGACTAGAATAGGCTATAAATCCCCAATGGGGAATGCTATTTGTCGAGTGAGGAAGTGCCTATGGAATGGGTACATGGAGGCCTGGAATATACATAAAGAAGGCAGCATGAGCCACCCTCCCATCGCCAGGTCTGGACCAAGGAAAGGAGGAAAAGCGTTGTGTAATGATATGTGGGGAAGACCTTGGGGGGCAGAGCAAAGAGATGCTGCCTAGGGAATGGTCAGATAAGAGGCGGCATAGCCCGCAGCTGCACAATGGGTGGAGAAAGAGGCCCAGAAGGGACCCTCCCTAGTTTCTCGGGCTGTAAAAGAGACAGAGGGAGATTTGTACTTCCAGACATGCCAGATTCTGTCAATGTAGCTTTACAATAAAGAAGAATTAGCTGATCTGGTTGTGTTTCCTGTCTGGTCTACCTAGGAAGGCTGACAGTTTCACCAATTTTTTTCAGTTAATCCGTGCATCCCCTTTTGCCCATGTGAGATGATTCACACATGCACCCACAAGAGAAAAGAACTCAGATAATTTGAAACCTTATGGCCACATAGCCCTCCCTGGCAAGGTCTGCGCTGACAGATTGATTTCTTCTCGCTTATAACCCTTATTGATTACATTTCATCTCCCCCATTTTTGCTGTTGTGCTTTTTAATGGAATGTTTAGTTTGGTTGGGGTTGTCGCCTTGATGCCATCAACAGCCCTTAAGTATCCTCAGAAAATGCAATGGGGGGATCGGTATAATTCTTAAGGATTTATTGGGAGAATGCTTGAAATACATATAATTGGATATATATGTACTGTATACGTATGTATGTCTATATATATTTTATATATATATCTTGATTAATAAATATATTTACTGCTCAGAGTCCCTCCTTGAGGGGAGATGGGTGGTAGCACAAATTCGAGAAATAAATAAATAAATAAAGTTTAATATAAATAATAAAATATGTATTATAAAATATAATAAATATATGTTTATATATATATATCTCATATATATGAGAGAACCAGTTGCCAAGCACCCAAATCGTGATCCTGTGACTGCAGGGACGCTGTGACAGTCCTAAGTGTGAGGACCGGTTATAAGTGGGTTTTTTCCAGCACTGTCGCAAGTCTGAACCATCACTAAATGAATGGTTTTTAAGCGAGGACTACCTATATATAGTAATCAAGAGCTCAAATCAATATGCTCACCATTCCCTCCTGTCCTGTTTACCCACACAACAACCCTGCGAGGTAGGTTAGGCTGAGAAAGAGCAATTGGCACAAGGTGACCCAGTAGGGTTGATCTTGGTATGTGTAATTACCATGGTAGCCTGAATGCCATTATGCTAGTTCATGATCCTTGTGCCAGAAACCACAGAATAGTCCCGCTCTGCCACGTCATTTAGACTGTCCTGCATGAGTTCAGACAACAAGCATACAGGCTGCATTTGCACCACCAGCTCAATGAAAGAGCAAATGGCTGCATTCACACAACCTGCTAACCTTGGTTTCTTTTAATCTTGATCTGTTTTTGTGGCTGAGGTGGAAGTGTGAACCTCATCCTATTGGATAAGGTATGATTCAATGTATTGGGTGCAACCAGAAAATGGATCGATTCAAAACCAACATGTTGTGAGAACAAGGCCACTGTGAGTGTGTTTGCATTTAACCCAGTCAGCAGCGAACCCCAAAATTGCTAGCTCTGGCAGCACAAAACCACCTAACCAGGTCAAAAAATCACCCCTGGTGAGCACTGAGACCCCGCCCACTTTCTTAAGTAAGTGCCCAAGAGCCCTTGCAGCAAGAGGGCATTAGCAAGACTTCAGGACATCCCTAGGCCATTCCTCATTGGCCAGACAGGGGGCAGGGGGTGTGGCTTGGTCACTACAGCCAATCAGGATTGGGGAAGTGGACTCTGCATTGCCAGCTGTTCCCAGAGAGTTCTATAATAGAGAGGCTCGCAGGTGGGCTGGTCTGTCTCTTCAACTCTTTTGCACGGAGGACTTGGTAGGCAAACTGGGATGGTTGATTGGGTTTACATGTTCACATGATACAGGGGGATGGGGGAAGTGAGCTTAATCCTTTACATGATGGGATGCATTTTGGAGCTGAATTTAACACTCTGTGTTTGGGAGTGGGCTGGTAATTGAGGTCTTCTTGCAGTTTGCAAACTCATTAACCCCTTTCACTGACCCAGTTAACTTTTGGGGGAATGGGGTTATTTTGGGGTTGCTTAAAATGCCTGGTTAGCCCAGGACTGTAAAATGAGCTAGGAACTTGAGAAAACGAATCCAAAGAATGCAACGTGTCTGTGGGATTGAGTTCATCTTGGAGAGTTTAATGAAAGATGGAGGGGAGGGTCAGAAAAGTCAAGATGGGGGGTCAGACTGCACACAGCCCCCCCTTGCGGCTGCCATCTTGACTTCTTTGACTCCCGGCAGTGAGAGGCGAGTAGGAAGCCACCTGCCCCACGTTGCAGCCCCGCGTTGCTCCTTCTGGCTGACGAGTGTTCGATATTTAGACGTGTTTCTCCTTTGCAACCAGGCTCAATCCTGCTTCTCTTCTTTTTCCCTCCACCCTCTCCTGGCGCGTCCAATCCAGGCAGGTCCCAAGCGCCACACCCCACCTCGGCAGGTAGGTGTGCCCCACGGCATAATGGCTGGACTTCCCTTCGGTTTACTCAATGGTGATGTGATTTTTTTCCTTCCCTTCCTGTCCTGTTTGGGGCTTTCTCTAATGTGGGTTTATCTGCAGGTTTATTACCTAGGATCATAGGATGCTATGGGTTCCTGGAGGTCTTTCTCCACCTGTGTGGACTTCAACTCCCAGAATTCCCCAGCCAGCATGCTGGCTGGGGAATTCTGGGAGTTGAAGTCCACACACCATAAAGTGGCTGAGGTTGAGAAACACTGTTCTAGTCCAACCCAAGGGTGTCTGTGAAGGGAGGGTTAGAAAAAGTCGAGGTGGTGGCAATGACCACACAATTGTTCTGCCGCTTTTTAATGTGTGACATGCAGCTGTGCCCTCCATCTTGACTTTTTTGACCCTTCGGCACAAGCCCCATCCAAACTCCTGCCCTCTTTCAACAGGCAGACCAAACAGGCAGTGAGTTTATTATCACAGTTACACAACCTTCCATCCCACCTTCCCTGGGGTGCATTGGACTACACTGCCCATCATTCTCCACCAGGAGGCTGGGATAATGGGGACTAGAGCGGAGTGGGGAATTTTTCATTTGGAGGGATGAAAAATCCCTGAAAAGAGCATCCTGACCCCAAATCCTACCCTAAGAAGGTAGGATATTTCTGGGCAGCGCAACAGCAGGATAAAAAGGGCAAAAAGCGTTCCATGTTGATGCCCTCAGGAAGTCATAGCTACAGATAGACTGCCCTTGTCCAGGGAGGTTCTACAGATCTATCTATCTGTCTGTCTGTCTGTCTGTCTATCTTGCTTCTTGTTCCACAAATCCCACTAATCCAGCTTTTTTTTTTATTAAATACATTCAACAGTTCACACTTTTTTCTTGAGATCGAAGCATTTGAAAGCAACATCTCCCCAAGCCGGACGTCTCCCCCCATCTTCTCCAAGCCAATGGACTCCAACATCCGCCCGTGGTGGGTACTGATTTATGTATGGGTTTACTGGATTGATCAACTGCCCCATCATAAAAGCAACGTGGGACGAGTACGGGAAGGATTAAAATAGTGCATATCTCGTGCATGTTCAATAGTCATCCGGCTCCAGGGTGGGATGGAAAATCCAGGTGTCTGCTGGGGTGGGTGGCCAAAAAAGTCAAGAGGGTGCCTGCACCAATATGGTGAGAACCCTTTTTTAAAATATCTGTTGCCATCTTGACTTTTTTGACACCCCCCCTGCACGCCATAAAATTCCGCACAAATGAACTACACGCCGTCTGTTTCTTGCAACGGGGACCCAAGGTTCCTATCATGGCCAGAAACAAAAAGTTTCTCCCCCCTCCTCAGACTCTGAAATCTCATAGGATTCCCTCAGGAGCTTAGAATCATCTAGTCCAACCCCACCCCTCTGGTTAGGAGTCCAAGAGAAAGTGTCCCCAACTAGATCACATCCAGCAAAGGGCAGCCCGCTTCCTCTGCTGGTCATTGACGCCCCTGTCCACCTGCTCTAACTCTTTCAGACGTCTGTCTGACTTTTAGATTCCTGTTGCTTAAATCCATTATTTGGTGCCGGCCTTCTGGAAGGGCTTGACCGTCTCCTGCCTGAGATCCTTCCTGCCATTGGAAGAGGGTCCTCTTCTTACCCCTAGATCCTCTCCCCCACCCCAGGCTTAGCACCCCACTTCTTCAGTCTTTCTTCCTAGGACTTAGTTTCAATCCCCATCTTCCTGGACAATCTGCCAATTATCTGACCGCTTCGTAGTTTTCTTGAAAACCAAACTCCACAAGCATCTAACTCAGTGCTTCCCAAGCTCAGCAACTTGAAGATGTGTGGACTCCGACTCCCAGAATTCCCCAGCCAGCATAGTTCTGGTTCACTTAACACCTGTGGTGATTCGCTTAACAACTGCTGCAAAAAAGGTCGTAAAATTGGGTTGGATTCGCTTAATGACCGCTTCACTGAGCAACCAAAATTCAGATCCCAATTGTGGTCATTAAGCGAGGACCACCTGTAATTTGGGGTCCCAGGGAAGAGGAATTCAGCCAGGACGTTGCAGGTGGATTTGCTTCCTCTTTTTTGCCCAGTGACCGACTGAAGGAATATCCTGGGAATTGGTTCAGATGTTCTCCTGACCTGTACACTTATTTTTCATTCCTTTGTCGCCCAGCGCCTCCGCCTCCATATGTGAAGATATGGACTCTCCACAGTCAATCCAGGATGACATGACAGAATATACCCCAAATGCAGAGGGTTCTTGGTAAGGCAAGGCATGGGGTTTGGGGGGGGGGGAATTTCTCCTGTGTGGGTGCCTATAGATTAACTGCTAGGCCAGATTAGAGTTATTGATTGTGTCTTTTTCTCCTGACGTAGCCGGAACTGAAGGTTTTCAAAAATTGATTGGAAAGCCTCCTGAGGAAGCATTGCCAATGCGTGACATTGGCAGAACAGGCACGTCAGGCAACTTCCTGGAAAAGATTAAGGGGGGGGGTCCAAAGCGCTGATCTGTATTTTGTGCCCAAAAGCGGGTCGCCTTCCCCAAAAGGAAAGAGATTGGTCTTGCCCCCTGCTTGCCTTAGCCCTGAACAGCACCCCGCTTTTCCCCTTCCATGCAGCACCAACTCAACCCACAACACTCAGCAGAACCATCGGCGCAAGAAGCTGAAAAAATACCTCTTCCGGGCAGTTTTGGATGGGAACCTGGAGGACCTTCAGAGCCTCCTGGTGGAACTGAAGGATCGGTCCCAGAGGTGCCAGAACCTGACAGTCCAAGGTTGGTGGCAGTTGGTTCTACCTCTGCAGGGAGGGGAAGGTGAATTCTGTGGCCGGAATCATTTTGGGTAGCTTGGATTCCAAGAACTGAAGGAGGCACCGCCTTCCCGGGGGCCACGAGGGCTGTGCTCGGGGGCATCCCTGGGAGGGTGCCAAAATGATGAGAGGGTGGCCCCACTTGTGCCATAGAAGCCCTTGCCCATTTTTATCTGTGTCAGAGTGATGTTAAAAAGGGTCAGGTCTTCAATTACTCAAGCTGTAGAGCAGTGTTTCTCAACCTTGGCAGCTTTAAGATGGCTGGGGAATTCTGGGAGTTGAAGTCCACACATCTTCAAGCTGCCACGGTTGAGAAACACTGCTGTAGAGAGTAAGGAAGAAGACTTTGATGGAGATAGGCGAGATCCATTACCAACACAATGGGGAAAAAGTATCTTAGGTCCAAAACAAGCAGGTAGCATGCGGAAGACTCTGAGACAGACACCTCCCTTATTCACAGGAGTATAAGAAGGGGAAAGGGGTCCGGCACAATCTCACTTGTAAGATTCTGTTATTAGAGCCAACCTCAGTAAAGGGAGTTTTAGCCTTCTGGTGCAATTGATTTCTTTGTTTGGTCTAATGGTTGGGGCTGACAAAAGTGCAGCTGCCCCCATGATATATATATATTTTTTTACCCTTCCCACCAAAACACCACTAGGTAGGCTCGAAAGCACACAGGGCTAAGAAAGAAACCAAAATGGATTCTAATTTTTTTTAAGGTTAAAGTTCACTCAATGAAGCACGTATGATTATTCCCCAGGGATCTAATTGTTTTCCCTTCCAATGCCATACTTGGAAAAGTTCTGGAGACACCTCCAAAACTCTGGGCCAAAGATAGATGTCCCTATCAGGAAAATTTGTTTCAATTTAATTTAAGGGGTTGGCTTTCTCTTTTTGGTGTGTCTTTTGAAAGCAAGAAGACTAACGTTAGCAATTGGAAAACTTGAAACTGGGTATTGGAAAACTGGAAACTGGGTATTGAGTCATATATAAAAAAGCAAGGGAAATATAAAATAATATTAATAACTGTTCATATTGCTTTAAAAAACTAAATTACAAGTCTGATTGGGGATGTGGTAGGAACTTGCCGATGTAGACATTTTGGGAGGGGATCCAGTAGTTTTTGGAAGTAACTCTTCGAAAGCAAGAAATGGTTTCTGGTGGTCTCAGATGTGATGAATGGACACCTTCTAGAAGAAAAACGGAATGTTCCAGGATTCCCCAGAATGTTCTGGAGTTCCCTGGAATGTTCTAGTATTCTCCAGAATGTTCTGGTTTTCTCCAGAACATTCCGGGACCTGCAGATGTTCTGCCCCTAGGATTTTAAGCTTTGTCCATTCCTAGTAAGAAGCATTAACTTTTTGTGCCCCACCCTATGAACAACCGTTTGGATGCAGATCACTGCATCACTTAATACCTGCAAGAGCTTTATTTGTTTTTTTTTTAAACAAGCCTTTGGTACAACTGTGGATTATTAATTTCCCTTTGAGGAAAGGGATCGGTAATTTTCTCCTAGTTTATGTGGTAGCGTGGCCTATCAGCTCTAATTAACTTAATGGAACATCAGGGATAATTTATTATTATTTTCCAGAATATCTGATGAATAAAATGACCTCTTCAGACACTGGGAAGACCTGCCTAATGAAAGCTTTGTTAAACATCAACCAGAATACCAAAGAGACTGTGAATATTCTACTCTCATTTGCAGAAGAAAACCAAATCCTAGAAAAGCTTATTAATGCATCCTACACAGAGGAGGCGTATAGAGGTATTTCAGGTTTGAAAATATTACAAAACGCGTCACAGGATCGGGTCATTAGTGAGCGCTGGGAAGTTGCTCAGACTTATTCCAGCTTGGACGATGAGCAAAAAATTCTGTCGGTAGCATTCACACAGCACCCTCAATCTAGTTAGAGGATTAACCCAGAATATAAATTGAAGAATATTATTATTATTATTATTATTATTATTATTATTATTATTATTAATCAAATTTATCACCGCCCATCTCCCAAAAGGGACTCTGGGCGGTTTACAATAAAACATAAATAAAAATATAAAACTGTAAAACACTATAATACATAATACAATAAATATAATACAAACCTCGATGGCTGGAAGTTCTTTATGATTCGCAAGCAGAGCAGGGTCGTTCTAAGAGACTAGCCATCCCCAGGAATGGCTACTCTCTCTCCCGCCCCAGGCATAATTACAGAACCAGGTCTTTAGCTGTTTCCTAAAGTCCAGGAGGGAGGGGGCCAATCTCACTTCCAGGGGAAGGATATTCCAAAGGGTAGGGGCTATTGCAGAGAAGGCCAGCCTCCTGGACCCCGCCAGATGGAATTCTCTTGCAGATGGGGTCCGTAGCATGCCTTCTCTGCACGACCTGGTGGGACGGGCTGATGTGAGACGGTCCCTTAGGTAACCTGGACCCATGCCATGTAGGGCTTTAAAGGTGATAACCAACACCTTGAATTGGACCCGGAAGCAGACTGACACCCAATGCAGCTCGTGGAGCAAAGGGGTGACGTGTGCTGATCTTGGGAAACTCGAGATCGCCCACGCGGCTACATTTTGCACCAGCTGTAGCTTCCGGATACTCTTCAAGGGTAGCCCCATGCAGAGCACATTGCAGTAGTCTAACTAGAATACAGTTTTCAATACAGGTAGTCCTTGACTTATGACCACAATAGGGACTGGAAAAATTGTCGTTAAGTGGTGCAGTTATTAAGCAAGGCATCATGTGACCGCGCCCAATTTTTTGACACTTTTTACAGCGGTCGTTAAATGAATTACGCAGTTCTCCATTGATTTTGCTTGTCAGAAGCCGGCTGAGAAGGTCGCAATGGTGATTATATGACCTTGGGACATTGCAACTGTTGTAAATACATGCCTAGTGCCAAGCCCCCGAAATATTGATCTCGATGCTGCAATGGTCATAAGTGCGAGGACTGGTCGTAAATCACTTTTTCCAGTGTCGTCATAACCTCGAATGGTCACTAAACGAATGGTCGTAAGTCAAGGACTACCTGTATATATTGAAGAAGAGTATCTTGAATCTTAAAGTAACTGCGTATATTAACTATATTGGAGAATATATTGAATATGTTGGAGAATATATTAAATCATAGTTACTTAAGGCACAACATCCCAGGCCAGGATCTGTTATTAATGCTGAGGGGTCGCAACAGCCAAGATGGCAGCCTCAACTATGCAGTGACTCCTCCGTTTAGACCAGTCCTTCATTGCGTGATCAGGGCCACTATCTTGACTGTTTTGACCCCCTCCAGCATGGTCAGGAATGGCCTTCATTATTTTTCTAAAGGAGAAAGGGGGGCAGATCTGAATTCCGAGGATGGGTGGGTCAGAGGGAGGGGCTGCTCCCGAGATTTCATGGGTCCTCAGCCCCCCCATCTCTTGAAGACAGTCCTGAAGGTGGCAAGGCCCAAAGCTGTATGCGTGGACCAAGTTTGTGTAAAAGGTTAACCATGTTTAGGAACACCCACAGCGTGTCAGAGCCACAACAACATTAAAAGTCACGGGACAGATCTCCATGGCAGACAGGCAACACTATACTGCACGTTATCCAAGGGGTGTGAATTATAAGCACAAATGCCTTTCATGAAAGATAAATTTGAAACAGAAGCTCGATGACAGTCTAAAGTGGAAGAAACCATGGTTAGATGAGTGACACAGCATGATGCTCTCAGCATGTCCAGAGGCGAAGAAGGTTTATCATCTAAATTATTTTTAATTTTTTTTTTATTAATATTGAAACCTGCTGACAAACACGGTGATTCTAGTTTTGTTTTTCAATCCCAGGACAGACGGCTCTAAATATTGCCATCGAGAGGCGTCAGTACGACATCACTCAGACCCTGATTGAGAAAGGGGCGGACGTCAACGCCCATGCGCAGGGCGTGTTCTTTAATCCCAAGCGCAAGCACGAAGGGTTTTATTTTGGTAAGGGCCTGGCAGATGCTGAGGCACGGTTCAACAGGTCAGACCAGGGTGGTCGACAACCACGTGTGTTCCCCCAGCGTCCCAATTTGTGACACCCCAGCATCCCAACACGGCAACATCTGGATAGCGATGACCAAAAATTGCATAACAGTCTTTGCTGCTTGTTTTTTTTTTTTTTTTTAATTTTGGCGGCCTTCCCCAGGTGATCCAAGGTGTGTTGAATTCATGCCTTCTCTAGTTAGACAGTTGGGTGGAGAAATGGTTACCCTGTACCTGGGTTGTGTGGATGAGAGCACCCTACCCAAGTTGGAAACCATCTGCTAGGATCTGCATGTTGATTCCTTCTCCTTCCCTTCCCTGTGTGTGAAAGGTGCCCTGTGCAAGCACCGAGTCATGTCTGACCCTCTGGGGGGACGCCGCTTTCGCGACGTTTCCTTGGCAGACTATGGAGCGGGGTGGGTTGCCGTTGCCTTCCCCAGTCGCCTCCTTCCCCAGCAAGCCGGGCGCTCATTTCGCCGACCTCAGAAGGGCGGAAGGCTAAGTCGACCTGAGCCGGCTACCCGAGAGAGAATCCAGCCTCTGCTGGGATCGAACTCGGGTCACGGGGAGAGTTTTTGGCTGCAATACTGCCGCCTGCCACACGAGGCTCTAGCTGGGCTTAATTTTTTTCAACATGCTCTGCTTACGTTTCCTTGGGTTTCTGATGGAGGAGACCACACTGTGAATGGGGTGTCCCTCCGTTGCCTGTCTTGTGCTTAACCAATTGCTGTTCCTGCCTGCATCTTACACCCTGCCACTATGTATATGCTTTATATACTGTATATATAAAACCTTCCATGTTATTCTCATATCCAGGACATCGGAGGGCCTTCGCTGGCCCCCTATTCAGGCCACAGCCCAGCTTAAACTACTAGTGCTTGGCTACTAGTCTATGTGGCCTCTGGTGACCGGCTCCCGAGGATCTGTTGGTTCTCTAGATTGCCCTGAATCTTCTTTCCTTTTCTTGCTCCAGGGGTTGAGATCTCCAGGCACCAAGCTTTTAGAGACCTGGATCCACAACTCTGGAATCATTTCCCCCTCTCCCTTCCACTCAGTGGAATTTGCTGACCTTCGAAAAGGACTTAAAGAACGTTTTTGCTGGATTCTTGTGGTCTCTCCGTAGGCTTTGTGCAGACCATTTACCAACCATTCAGCTCGGCACTAAGACACCTGTAGGCAGAAAAGCCGGCGCTGAGAATCTCAAGAACCCAACATTTCAGGGCTGAGCTACGCAGATTCCTTATTACAGAACCTTTTATTAGATTACTGCAGTAGGTTAGTGCAAGGCCAGCTCCACCATCCTCTTAATTAACATCCAGGGGCATCCAAGGAGGGTGGCGGGAGGGCAAAATCTGCAAGATGGCACGCGCACCGTTGCAATCCAAGCCTCGTCCCTTTTGGAGGCACGTGCCAACCTGTTTTAAATGGTTATGCCTGCATATATTCTTAGTCCTATTCCAGAGCATTGTTTTAAATGCATAGTTATTGCACTGGTGGTTTTAATGTTAATATTTGTTTACTGGGTCCTGAGTTGAATTACACGATTACACAATTGCGGCAGGGTGTAATTGGATTGAATTCCAATTCGTTGTGTTTTCTTTGTTTTGTGTTGTTTATACCACACCTTGATAAAGGCATCATAATAACATATTAAATAATAAATAACAGTTCAGCCATAGTGGTTGCTTATGTGCCTTTATCAAGCTGTGGTACAAACAGAACAAGACAGAGAAATTATTATTTTAGCAATCGCCCATTCATCTTAGCCCTGCCATCCCTGGTGAAATAAATGTGTGATTCTTGGCTTCATAATTGTTTATCAGCTGCTTGACAGAAAAGTACTTGTGAATCCTGATATAATACAGCAGCTCTCACATTTTTTCTTAAGGCGAACTACTACATCATATTTCAAACTGCTGGTAAGCTATGGCCTGACAAGGCCTGCTGCATCCCAAATTTCATCTCTCTCTGTCTACAGGTAGTCTTCACTTAACAACCACTCATTTAGTGGTGGTTTGGACTTACAGCGGTGCTGAAAAAAACAATTTACAACCGGTTCTCACACTTACGACCGTCACAGCGTCCCCACGGTCACGTGATCACGATTTGGGTGCTTGGCGACTAGTTTGCATTTATGACTGTTATAGCGTCACGTGATCACCATTTTTGACCTTCTTGGCCGGCTTCTGGCAAGCCAAATCAATGGGGAACCATGTTAGTCACTCAACAACCATGTGGTTCACTTAATGCCTGTGATGGTTCACTTAACAACCACCGCAAAAAAGGTCGTAAAATTGGGTCAGATTCACTTAATAACCGCTTCGCTTAGCAACCAAAATTCCAGTGGCAATTGTAAAATGAGGACTACCCATATCTACCATCCATCCATCCATCCTATCTAATTTTATTTTTTATTAAACATTGCTAACGTTCTTGCAAGTTCCTTCAAATCTTGTGAGGTTTTTGGAATCCTTGATGAAACTTTCCTGAAACTTTTAACAAGGACATTTCTCTCTGAAGAGCTTGAGCAAGAACATTGACATCTCCTGCGCTTTCAAGGATGTGCCCACCCCCAAAAGGAACAGGGATTAGCAAGATTTCAGCCCCCTTTGTTTTTTTGGAACTGATGGCCTCGAGGCCACAGCTTGTGAATTTTTGTTCTCACACCCTGCAATTTGGCACTCTTTTCGCAGGTGAAACGCCCCTAGCGTTAGCTGCGTGCACCAACCAGCCAGATATAGTGCAGCTCTTGATGGAGAACAGCAAGACCGACATCATGGCCCAGGATGCGCGAGGGAACAATATCCTCCACGCATTGGTGACAGTGGCAGAAGACTTTAAGACCCAAAATGACTTTGTTCGGCAGATGTACAACACCATCCTTTTGAAAAGTAAAAGCCGGGATTTGGAGACGATGAAGAACAAGGCTGGCTTAACGCCTCTGCAGCTAGCAGCAAAAACCGGGAAGTTAGAGGTCTGCCTCGCTAACTCCAAGTCTTTATTTATTTATCATGTTTTTGTCACCGCTCATCTCCCCACACGGGGGACCCTGGGCGCTTTCTGCCTTATATGACATTTTTAAACAGCAGAGAAAGTTTAGGCGTAGGTTGAGGGCTCCATTTGCTATGTCCTTTATAGATAGGCAGGGGTCAAAGGAAGCCAAGAAAAATTTTAATTTAACAAGCAAGGGACGCATTGCCTATAATCAAGGCACCAACCGAAGCCTGGTTCTGCAAAGAACAATTCCGGTAAATGTCTGATAGTTGCTGCAAATCTTGAGATCCAAGATACAGCAAGGATCAGACGGAGGTTAAGAGTTGGGCCAGATATGGGTCTGGGGTGCAAATTCCAAAACCTATACGAATTCTCAATTTCTTGAGACCCAAAAGTCTGCTTTGGGTGCACTGAGAGTGACTGATTTTGAAAAGGTAATGTAAGACATTAAACAAGGAGCTATCCAAAAAATCCTTAATTGATTCATTGCCCAGACACAATGATGTAATCATGACAAAATATGACTGGTTTAACAGATATATTCATTTAAGTTTTATATACAGGTAGCCTGCGACTTACAGCCATTCGTTTAGCAACTGTTTGAAGTTAGGACGGTGCTGAAAAAAGTTACTTATAGCTGGTCCTTGCACTTACGACCATCGCAGTGTCTCTGTGGTCATGTGATCAAAATTTAGGCACTTGGCAAACAGCTCCCATTTACGAAGGTTGCAGCGTTTTGGGATCACACGATCGCCATTTGTAACCTTCTCAGCTGGCTTCCCACAAGCAAAGTCAATGGGGGAAGCTGAATTCAGTTAATAGCCGTGGTGATTCGCTTAATGACCATGGCAAAAAAGGTCATAAAACTGGGTGTGACTCACTTAATAACTGCCTCACTTAGCAATGGAAGTTCCAGTCCCAGTTGTGGTTGTAAGTCAAGGACTACCTGTATAGCTTCCTGGCCAGGGAAGGGGGGATCATAAGTCAAGATGGTGGCCAGAGCTTTCATCACATCATTGTGGTTCCCATCTTGACTTTTTTTACCCCTTCCCTTGGGACACCTCTGGCCCTTAACATAAACCCCCAGCTGTTTTCTTCAGAGGAGGGGGCTGAAGTTTTTGAGCAGAGCTGATGGCTGAGAGCCTCTAATGTTATGTGGGAATGACCTCGGGAGACGGGGCGAAGAGATGCTGCCAAGGGAACGGTCCGATAAGGGAGGGCAGAGCCCGCAGCTGCTTAATGGGTGGAGAAAGAGGCTCAGAAGGGACCCTCCCTAGTTTCTCAGGCTGTAAAGGAGACAGCAAGAGATCTGTACTTTCAGACTTGCCAGACTCTGTCAATGAGCCTTACAATAAAGTAGAATTAGCTCATCTGGTTGTGTTTCCTGTCTGGTCTGCCTGGGAAGGCTAATAGAGCCCCGGTTTTAATTTCCCCAGTGCCTACACGTAACCCTAAATGATAACTTTGCCAGTGTGCAAAACTGAAACAGCTGCAAGGCTCAGCTTTCAGTGTCGTTCAGGGCGGCAGATAGACACCTTCTCAGGAGCAGGATGGCCAGGATGGTGGTCCTGGCCAAGCTACAGGGGCTGTGAGACCCTCTTTTCCTTGTCTTTGTCCAGTCTGGACTCTTCACTGCTTTGCTTCTTGACCTGGCTTGTTTCAGATTCTGAAGTACATTCTCAGCAGAGAGATCAAGGAGAAACCCATCCGCAGCCTTTCCCGGAAGTTCACCGACTGGGCTTACGGCCCTGTCCAGTCAAACCTTTATGACCTCACAGAACTGGACACCACTTCGGACAACTCGCTACTGGACATCATTGTCTACAATACAAATATTGGGGTAAGTCCTTAGGTCAGGGCGTTGCCAAAGCAACTGAACTTCCATTTTTCAAGGGTTGGGTTTTTTTCTTTTTTTGCACTGGGAGCTATAGAGGGTTGAAATGGATGCTTTTGGCCCTTATCACAGCTACTGTGTATATTCCATGGGAGCAAAGCCCCCCCTCAGCAGCACTGATGAGGTTACCTAGGTGGGTCATGAAACGTCTGCAAGCAAAGTGCCAAGCCCAGAGAGCACCAAGGAATAGGATAGGATAGAAATATAGAACAGAACAGAACAACTTTTATTGTCATTTCACTATACACCAAAGTGTACATTAAAATGAAATTTCGTTACAATTGGCTCAGCAATAAAATAAAAATACCCTAATTACTACAATATTAGAGCGACACGTATAACACCTTTACTGCACAAGCTGCACTGGGTGCCAGTTTGCTTCCGGGTCCAATTCAAGGTGTTGGTTATCACCTTGAAAGCCCTACATGGCATGGGGCCAGGCTACCTGAGGGACCATCTCATCCCCATAACATCGACCCGTCCCACCCGGTCAGGCAGGGAGGGCGTGCTACGGACCCCGTCAGCAAAGGAATTGCATCTAGCGGGGTCCAGGAGGTGGGCCTTCTCTGCAGTGGCGCCCGCCCTTTGGAACACCTTGCCCCCGGAGGTGAGGCAGGCCCCTTCACTTCCAACCTTCAGGAGGGCCCTGAAGACCTGGTTCTCCCGTCTCGCGTGGGGCGGGAAGGTGGGCAGCCATCCTTGGGGGTGGCTCACGCCTTAGAGCCCCTCCCACCTGATTAGAATTTTCTAGCCTCTTGGATTTTATACTTATTTATATTGTATTTTATATTTGTAAATTGTTTTATTTTATAGGATTTTAATTGTTTATTATTATAGTTTTAATTTTATTGTAAACTGCCCAGAGTCCCTCTTTTGGGGGAGATGGGTGGTAGCAAAATGTGAATAATAAATAAATAATGAATGAATGAATATTATTTTCAGCGCTGTTGTAAGTTCGAACGGTTGCTAAACCGTTGCTAAACCACTTACAACCATTCATTTAGCAACCATTTGAACTTACAACAGACTGAAAAAAGTGACTTATGACTGGTCCTCGCACTTACGACTGTCACAGCATCCCTGCGGTCACATGATCAAAATTCAGGCTCTTGGCAACCTGCATGTATTTACGATAGTTGCAGTGTCCCGGGCTCACACGATCACCATTTTCGACCTTCCCAGCCAGCTTCCGACAAGCAAAGTCAATGGGAGAAGCCGGATTCGCTTAATGATCATGTGATTCACTTAATGACTGTGGTGATTCGCTTAATGACCACAGCAAAAAAGGTCGTAAAATCGGGCACGACTCACTTAATGACTGCCTGCCTAGCAATGGAAGTTCCAGTTCCAACTGTGGTCGTAAGTCGAGGACTACCTCTATTTTTATGCTGTGTTAATAAAATTCAGTGGCAGCGTAGCTCCGTCATGGCTTGGCAGTTTTGCCCCTGGGGTGGAGACCTCTGGAAAACATGGCTCTTGGTCCAGCTGGTGGTGGAGACTGAACCAAGCCAACAATACTTGCTTGCAGATTTCCAAACTCTTAGAAACGTCATAGTGGCATCTGCAGGGAGGGCTTGAAATTTATAAGATGGCAGGTTTCTCCTGTAAACTGAAACTTTATCATAGTTTCAGAGGTAAAAGTCACCAGTAGCCATCTTTCAGTCTCCCCACCTGCACTTCCAAAGATGGGGGGACTGAAAAATTCACTGTCACTCTTGAAGTCGTCATGTCATTTGAGACACCTTCAGCTCCCCCCAAGTTTCTTCATTTCCACCATAAATTGTGCCACTTGCTGATTAAACTGACCAGAGAGACTTTGTAATATGGAGAGGAAGTGCAATTATTTCTAATTAAATTCAGGGATGGTAAAACACTGGAATTACCAGAAATGGATCCCTTTCCTTTGACAGCTGTTCTGCAAAAAGGGGAAAATACTCTTATATTGGGGGGGGGCATATTTTTGGTGTTGCTTGCCATAATATTCGTCCCTGTCCTTTTCTTTTATCCTCTGAATTCATTCAGCCGGAAAAGCTGTTCATCCAATGCTTATTATTAGTGGCAGAATTAATTGCTGAATTCATTGACTAAAGAAATAATAAATAGTGGAGAACTACTTGAATCTCAACCCTTAATTAAGACCCCCTCCCCCCAAAAATCCTTAAAAATAAGTGTTCCTTATCCAGTGCATAAGCTCTGGCTCTAAGCCCCCCTTAATCATAAAGTTTACTGGGTGACCATGCACCAAAAAATATTTTCAGCCTAGCCTACCTCCCAGGGGTGTTGGGAACAAAGTAAAAGTAAAGTCTTGAATCAAGCTTGGTAACTTCAGGAATATACTGTTGTGATTTTCTGCAGGGGCAACAGCATCTGGTCTTGCCCCTGCCTCCTTTCAGGAAGATTTTTTTGGCTGCTCAGGATAACCTCATGGTCTCCCATCCAAGAATTAACCTTGCTGGACCTTGCTTAGCTTTCGTGATTAGCCAAGGTCAGTTAGGGGTTGAATCTGCTGCAGTCAAGCTATAAATGAAACGGCTAAGGAGATTGGAATAGCTGGACTAATAGCTGGACTATTGATTAATTTATCCGTTTAGGCTTGCAGCCCGACTTGATTAACCTATTATTTTGCCTGGATTAACCCCTGCTCCAAATGCCTTTCCATGCCTGAATAGACCGATTCCTTTTTTTTTTCCAACGCAGAATCGGCACGAAATGCTGGCTCTAGAGCCCCTGCATTCCTTGCTCCGGATGAAGTGGAAGAGATTCGCCCGGCACATCTTCTTCCTGTCCTTCAGCCTTTACTTCCTCTACAACCTGATATTGACCTTGCTCTCCTATTACAGGCCTCACACAAAGCAGGTCGGTTGGGCAGCAGCACCCTCCCGTTCTTTTTCTTTTGGGCAGGGTCGCCCCCTTCCATGCCATCTGTGATCAACCGCCTTTTATTTCCCGCTGCAAAGTTTCCAAACTTTTTTTAAAAAATTTTTTTATCCCGCCTTTATTGTTTTTATAAATAACTCAAGGCGGGGAAGAGACCTCATATGCCTTCCTCCTCCTATTTTCCCCACAACAACGACCCTGTGAGGTGGGTTGGGCTGAGAGAGACGGACTGGCCCAAGGTCACCCGGCTGGCTTTCGTGCCTAAGGCGGGACTAGAACTCACCGCCTCCTGGTTTCTAGCCTGGAGCCTTCCCCACTAGACCAGTGTTTCCTCAACCTTGGCAGCTGAGGTGAAGAATCTGCTTAAGCTGATTTTTGCTTTGACTTACTGTCTAATGAGTACCTCACGGGGGGCGTCCACAGGTGGCGGCTGAGCTGGTGAGCCTGACGTGCAGCCCACAGGCCAGGGATGGCAAAAAAGTCAAGATGGTGGCCACAGTCATGTGAGCAACTCCCTGCCCTTTTTTTACAGGCATTGCCACGCATGAAATAGGATGGGGCTTCGATTGCCATCTGGGCTTTTTGGACCAGCCCCGCAGAGGGGTGGGAGCATCCTCATTCCGTGATAGCTATTACCTTAGCTCCTTTTAAACGGGGTATCTCAAAGAGGCTCCCTCTAGCCCAGAGTGCAAAACAAATAACCCACCATTGGTGGCAAGATTTGAGAAAGCTTACAGCTTCCTTTTGAAGCACTTGTTTTTGACGCTGTTTTGACTTTGTTCTTCGTCTTGCTTTAATGCCGCGTGACCTCATCAACTGTGCAGTAACAGCCTCGAAATACTTTGGAATGAATGAATGAATGAATGAATTGAAAAGCAAGGTGTCACTCAGGTTAATAAAACCAGTTTCCCAATTAAGAAATAACATTTCCTTCCAATCGAGCTAATTTCCTGGTGATTGTTTGCACTGCTCCATCGTTACGGTTTCCTTAGAGACAATGAGGAAGTGATTTATCATTGCATCTTATCTCAGGAAGCCTTCTCCGCCTCCCAGTTTGGCTCCCAGCCCCGAGTGGCCTCTCCTGGTGGTCTCCCATCCTTGCCTAGCTCTGCCAGCCATGTTCGCTTAGGGGCTGCCAGCTGAACTGGGTAACTTATTCTTACCTCCTCCTCCTTTTTCAGCTTCAGGCCCCACCATACCCTTTAGCACTGATCGGAGACCTGAACTGGTTGCAGGTGGCGGGGCAAGCAGCTGTCATGTTGGGAGCCGCCTTTATTGCCATTAAAGAAGTAAGTGCTGCCGGAGGAATTCCTGTTGTAGGACGGGTAGCTTGGGGCGTGAAGGAGAATTCCGACCTTTACGGGTCTCCTTGCCCGAACGGATCACTTCACACACAACCTTTGGAACCTGAAGTTACAATAACCCCCTTTCCTGGATCTGCCCAGCGCAAGCCTGCCAGCTTCCTCCCTCCCGCGGTTCCTCTGCCAGATCTGTCGGTTGTGTTCTCGAGCAAAAAGGTTCATGGGATTATCCCAAGCGGGAACTACCAGTCACCAACGTTGCACTGGTCAACTTCTTAGCCTGGTACTTGGTTAGCTTTTCCAACAATAATAGTTAAAATGATAAGAGTAATTTTCTTCCCAGAAATTGTGGGCCTTTTTCTTTAAAAACTGTTTTTCTTACAAGTTCACATAGGGGTGTGCTTGGGGGAGGAAGGGTCCGATCAGATGAAGAGGCAACCCCCCCACCTCTCTTTTATGTGTACAGGTAGCCCTTGCTTAACGATCACAATTGGGACTGGCATTTTGGTTGCTAAGTGAAGCGGTCGTTGAGCAAATCCGACCTGATTTTATGACCTTTTTTGTGGTGGTCGTTAAGCAAATCATAGGTATTAAGTGGACCGTGGTTGTTAAGCGAATCATGTGGCCACAGGACGCTGTGACGGTCATAAATGTGAACCGGCTGCCAAGCACCCAAATCATGATCACATGACCACGGGGATGCTGCAATAGCTGTAAGTGTGAGGAGTGGTCATAAGTTGCTTTTTCAGCACCGTCATAAGTCTGAACCATCGCTAAACAAATGGTTGTTAAGCGAGGACTACCTGTTTCGGGACACAGCTAAAAAGGAACGGGTTCAGTTGCACAACTGCACTGCCATCTTGACTTTTTTGACCTCTTCCCCACCCCAACGACACCCCTGATTTATTCATAGTTGTAGAGAGCAAGAAATGTGTTCTTTTTCAAAGTGAAATGGAATCCCAGACATGATGCATTTGGGGATTAGAATGGGGTGGCATTTGTTTCATGCGCCTGTTGATTCTGTTCTATCCTGTGTGTATTTCCGCCTGCAGAGCATAGCCATCTTCTTGCTGCGGCCTTCCGACCTGCAAACAATTCTGTCGGACGCCTGGTTCCATTTCGCCTTGTAAGTGACGCGTCCGTAGCCAGATTGTGGAACAGCTTGGAAATCACCTCCGGTTCCTCGGGGTGCTTGCTTCCAAAAACGCTTTTCTTAAAAGCTATTCTCCTGCCTTTTGCTCACTCTCATTAATTTACAGGCATTCCCGGGAATGTAGATATAATTTACAGCCAGTTATGATTCTAACCTCAGAAAAAGCAAGAAAGAGGTTTTAAGAGCCAGCTTTGCACACCCGAGCACTGTCCAGGAGCCAGTTTGGTTGGGGATGATGGCAGCTGGAGTCCAGGCTTCCTGGAAGGTGGCCTAGCGGAAAAAGGTTGCTGTAAAGCAGTGTTTCTCAACCTCAGCAACTTTAAGCTGGGTGGACTTCAATTCCCAGAATTCCTCAGCCAGCCATGCTGGCTGGAGAATTCTGGGAGTTGAAGTCCACCCAGCTTAAAGTTGCTGAGGTTGAGAAACACAGCTGTAAAGGATATATGTACACTCCTTTGGGGATATTTCATGTGCCTTCATCTCCAAAATCCAACCCGGCTTTGCAAGATTACAGAAATCTTCCTTCCCTTTACACAGACTTGCATCGTGGGGAAACACTCCTTCTGCCTAAATAAATTTTAATTTTCACCAGGCCATTTTTGGAAGCCATTGATTTCCATCCGGCTTCTGTCACTGACCCCACCTCCATCAGGGCTGCTTGCATTCAGAATGCCCTGGAT